>NW_019173769.1:0-123432 GCF_001646965.1 Fonsecaea nubica
GTCCCTAATAGTACCCTAAGTAGCGGTTTCCTTAAATAGCTAGCGTAGCCCGCCCTATATAGTAGGATAAATATACTTAGCTAGTTACTTAATAGTACACTCTACGTAGCGGTCCTATATATATAGCTAGCTTCTCCGTTTTAGTAGGTAGTTAGTTAGTCGGTTTCGGTAAGTAAGTAAGTAATTCTTTAGTTCTATCGGTCCTATCGTCTTCGTTTAGTTATATAGTTATATAGTTATTTTCAATCGTTTTCGATCAATCTTCGGTTCGGTTTTCGTACTAGGGTTGTCCTACCGCTCGTAGAGAGATACCCTTCTTCGAGGCGTTCGTCGTAGTTAAATCTTTATCTTGTTAGAGGCACTAATAAACTAGGGCGAGGCTCTTAGCTAGAGGTATTAACTCGTATAGCGGTGGGTATAGTAGTAGGGGTAACGACTATCGCTTAATAACAATAATAACAATATAGAAGGTCCTAATTAGATAGGTTCTATAACTAGATAGATAACTTAATTACTCTCTACCGTGTCTTACGGTGTATCCTTCTCTACTTAAGGAAAAAGAAAGGAAAACTTAGACCTAATGCCCGTGTCCCCACTAACTAATGATTAAGAGTGCCTACCTATACATTATATAGGCTAATTCCACCAATCACGTTCCAGCTTGCCTTTCTCCCCTATTACACTACGACCCTTTCCGAAATCTAAAGTACGTAATCACTTACCGGGACTACCTAACGGCTAGCTACCTTAAGAAGAGAGTGTCTTATATATAATCGCTACCGCTACGTCGTCTCCCGCACCTTCGATCGTGATAAAGCGATACGACGTATTACTAGACATAGCGACGATAACGCCGAAGACGATAATAGAAAGCTACTAAAAATAGAAAGGGGTATATTTATCCCTTTAGAAGTAGCTTATATAATTCCCTATTCGTTAATGACATTTTCGAGTGGGAAGATAGAGCTAGTACGTCTATTGTAATTTATTGGGTGTCACTAATCTGACTAACGACTGGCTTTTCCTTACAGGATGAGTCGAAATAGCTAGCTCTTATAATTTTGAATATACTCGACGATAGCGTAGTTTACCTAATCGAAGGTACTAATATCGACCGCCCGGCTAACGCGATCACAATGACTTATGATTTCCACTAGCTTTTCGGCGGATTCGAAGTATACTTTGAGCCTATAGGTAATGAACCTTATACTTATTACATCGACTCCACTAATATAGGTATTTTACGCTATTAGATTTTTCCTGTTAACCGTACCCTTTACTTGACTAATACTCGAACGATTAATCCTCCTTCTCTACGACTAATTGCGATCCACCGTGCTATCGCGCTTATTCTTCATTTAAGTGCCGCGGGCGGGTATATTAACAATATTCTTAGGGACCTTATCAGGAATGCCTTATTAGAGATAGGCAGTACTCAGCGATAGATAGATTCCGTGGTAATAAGTATCCCTTTACGTATAGTAGTGACAAGACTCGAAGCATGAGAAAAGGATACTTCTCGGGTGCGAGAAGTATACTTTTCTCTTTCGGTGAGTATACGGCCTAAAGTGGTTTAGGCCTGTCCGGCTTAGGTTAGTTCCGAGCTATTCAACCCCTTTTCCTGAAGGCCGCGTAGGAGGGTGCTTCCCCCCTCTGAGTAGCGTGCTCCTCGCTCTGTTTATGATACCTCCCCATTACATTACTTATATAATAGAAGGGCTATTATATAATATAGATAATAAGTATAATATAAGAATCTGGATAGGAAATAAGATAGAGCTCGAAAAACACTAGAAGATAGAGAAGAATCGAAGAATTATTATAGAATACTACGTACCGAGTACGGAACTGCCGGAACGATACGATACGAGTGATTTTATTACTGGACTGCCTTTTCCGTATTCATGTAGTATTAGGAATACAATAATGTAGATCTGTCGCTTAGTCATGCTCAGATTAGTAGATAGGCCGTTACTGATCAGGCATATTATAATCGGCTAATATTTTAACTTTCCGTGGAACAAAGTTGTAATGTGTCAGTAAAGGGGGAGGGCGGTTTCGGAAACGACTGTAACTAGTTGTCCTAAGAGAATGGTGATCTCCCCCGAAGCGAACTGAGCCCAAAGAAAGTGACTTTTACAGCAGGTTGGCGAACCTCTCGAATTGGTAGGTCAGAATTCTATTTCGGGTTAGTATCTAATCCACCAGACTACCGTACATCCTAAAATAGCATCATAAACCACGAACTTTCATGGTTTATTGGAGAATGATCACTGACGAACCACCCTCACATGATGTTGAAAAGAACTTGATACCGTTAACCACCAGCTTGCGAGGTTCATTAGCGCAGGCGGCATTGAGATGGGATGGTGACCATGTCAATCGATGACTGAGAAATTGAAGACCGTGTGGTCAATTGTTCATCGAGGTTTGCGGGAGCTGGAGCCCGATAATCCCTGTTTACCAGTGGCTCGCAAAACCTAATTACTTTCCTACGCGACAGTCTCATCAGTGTTTCATGTGAAGTCCACGCCTTTCTGGTGGGCGGACAATTGTCCGTCAGTGTCGAACGGAGCTCCAGGATCGGATTCTCGTCCTTTATACGAGCTTCTGCCGTTCACTTCCCTAGAGGGTATAGTGACAATCTTGCATTTGAATTTTCCATGACCGAGAAGGTCTCTGACTGGACAACAGGAGGGGAAGTGCAGGAAAAGGGAACCGGGAGAAGACAGGCAACAAACCAAGCAGGAAGCGTTGAATGTGTAGACGGTGCGGCCTCTAATATTGGGAGCGCGGAGCAGCTTCCTGCCGCGCTAAGTATTGGAGACGGGTCGTACCTACGTCGGTAGTAGGTGCCTGACCCCCCTACAGAGCCGAATCCAATTCAACAGACGAAGGGCTGAACCTTTATTTCAAGACGACGTCCACATCCAGGTCAGGCCCGGACAAGATGGAACTGATGGCGGTGCCGTACCGCTCCGAGGCAATGGCAGTGCTATGCTGCTCCAAGTCAATTACCTTGCCGTGCTGGCCCGACGCCATGGCGACTCCGGCGAGTTCATTCGCGCGAGTTCTGACGAGCGCCGAAGAGATGTGAGATGTCGAAGTATTGGCGTGTGGTAGCATCTCCTTCAATGTAACCGACCAATCTGTGACGAGTTCAACTTTTTTGACACACTGTAGCTTCGCCTTTTTCCCATTTCCGGAACTTCGCAAAACGCGAAGAATCACGAAGACGAACTGTCGCCCTGGAAGTTCGATGATCACGCGTTGGGGTACATCAACGTAAACTGGCGGCAACGTCCTTTGATGCACAGCGACGAGTGCGGTCTGACCTGAGGCGGTGGGTGCGGATATCTCCACAGTGTCATGTCCCGTCACTTCCCCTGTCCAATGAGTCAAGTCCAAACGGACTCCGTTCGACCACAATTCCCATGCACCCAAAGCTGGAAGCTTGTTCCCGTGAAAAGCCCGTCGCTTCCGAAGAAAATCGTCCACAAAGGTGACCAGTTCCTGCCATGATCATCGCCACCTTGAAGTCCTGTGAGAGTCGCACTAACTTGACGATCATATACGAGGTCGCCCCTCACGGAAGCCATCTCATCGTCTCCTCGGATCTTGAAGCACAGATGGAATTGGGACAGCCGCAAGCGCAGTGCAAGGGGCATGGGTGGACTTGCGGCCGCGACAGCGACACCTGCCATGATCGCTCTGGTCCTCGAGCGTCGATTTTTGGTCGGTAGGACTTTGCAGGCACGAGCGTACTTATCCCTGCTGCGGTGGAGAAGGCAATCTTTGGAAGACATTGACTGTCAATAAAGTAAGCTGCACCGACAGATTGACATCTCTGTGACATATCGACAAGGAATCTGCCATGTAATCACGGCAGACGGCGAAGTACGGAACTTTCGATCTTCGCCCTCTACTTCTCTCGTCGACTTTTTTCTTTTGTCGCTCCAGGTTCCCTTCGTAGCTATCGTGTCCTATATCGTTCATCGAGATGTTGGTCGCGGACGCAGAGCGTTTAGAACAAATCGACAAGTTGTATGAGTTGCGCCTGGATCAGTATGTTTCATTGCCTGTGGTGAGTTGAAACCGCCGTTGCTGGGAGCACTGACTCACGTAGACCGACAGCTGGCCGTCGTGGGCGACCAGTCCAGTGGCAAAAGCTCTGTTCTCGAAGGCCTGACAGGACTGCCCTTGCCTCGAGACTCTGGCTTATGCACTCGGTTTCCCACTCAGATCATCTTCAAAAGGTCGCCAACGAAGCATATTGAAATCAGTATCATCCCGTCATCGGAGCCAGACGAGCGGAAGAAGGCAAAGATCCGCGACTTTTCACGCCGATGTAGCCAGGATGGCGATGCGCTTAATCCTTCGGATTTCCTCGCGATATTAAAAGAGGTGCGTCTACGCTTTCCTACAGTCCAGTACACAGGCTCAGTCAAGCCCAAGGCAGCCGAGATTATGGAAGTGCCGTTCGCAGGCCAATCCCGTGAAGAGTCGTCTCACTCGTTTTCCAATGACATCTTGAAAATCGAGATGGCAGGCCCCCAGCATGAACACTTCAGCGTGATCGACCTGCCAGGGCTCTTTAGAAGTAAGAAAAGATCCGATTCTGCTATTCCGTATCTGACAAAGCGAAACAGAGCCTACCCTGGGGCAAACCACGAAAGAAGATATGACCCTTGTCAAACAGATGGTCGCTACCTATCTCAACAACACGAGAGCCATAATACTGTACGTCTCCGCCGACATCTGCTTGCACCACGCTGACCAGGCCATAGGGCGGTTGTACCGGCAAATGTCGACCTAGCAACCCAAGAAATCATCCAGATGGCCGAGGACGCCGATCCCGAACGGACAAGAACGCTAGGAGTACTAACAAAACCGGACCTAGTCGATCACGGCGCCGAGCCCGCGGTAAGCTCAGGATTTGACCTCCCAGACTTCGCTGACATTGTCCAGATCGTCAATCTGGTAAAATCGGGTGGCAGTACGCGTGGTCTGGGATACACTCTAGTATGCAACAGAAGTCAAAGCAACCTCGGGGTTTCGACAGCCGAGCGTAACAAGAATGAAAATGACTTCTTTAACGAGGGCGTTTGGAGCACCCTTCCGAAGGACAGAGTAGGTGTCGCCGCTTTGAAACGGCGGTTGAACGCTCTGCTTATTGGCGTGACTCGCACCACATTTGCAGATGTCATGCTTGACATAGAGACTCGTATCCAGAAGGTACAACTGGAGCTTGACTCCATCGGCTCACCTCGCGGCAGCCCGGCCAACCAGCGGCTCTTTTTGCTTCAAATCTCAACCCACTTCCAGTCTTTGGCCACGAAAGCCATCGATGGCTACTACGGTCGAGATCTGTGCTTCGAACAGTCCGCCGCCCTCAGGCTCGCTACACTGGTCGTGGCAGAAAACGAAAAGTTCTCTCAAAAGATGTTCCGCCACGGCTCGCGACGTCGATTCTCCCTGACGGATGACTCTGCATCTGATGACGAGCCGCCGGAGAGCCACAACAGTACGCCTCCAACGGATTTCGAGAATGAATCGGTCGAAATTCTTGAGCATTCGCACAGAAGCTACCCCGAGCTGAGGAGCCTGAGGCCGGTGGTGGCGGAAGTGCAGCACCCTATAGAGGAATCGGTACAAGAATGGATCACGCGGAAATATCGCAACTTCAAAGGATTCGAGATTGGCACGACAAATCCGTCGTTGTTGCCCGCGTTGATCCAAGAGCAGACGAGTTCTTGGCACTATCATGCCGGTACGCACGCGTACAACGTCATCGTGCGGATACATACCTTCCTCGACACCTTGTTGCACCATGTGTGCCCTGATAACGCGGTATGTGACCGAATCTGGGTCCGCATTGCACCGGCCTTGAAAGCTTCTTACAAAATGGCCATGGACCATGTCGCCTTCCTCGTCAACGTGGAGTCGCACGGGTACCCGGTTACATTGAACCACTACTTCGTCGACAATTTGAAGAAGCGGCGCCTGTCCCGAGTTGAGAAGCGCCTGGGCAAATTGAAGTCCTGGACCACGAACGATGATAACAAGCAGCCTCTGATTCGACTGGCGGATACTGTACAAGCTTACGTCGACAACGAGCAACACAGTATTGAGGATTTGCATGACACACTCAAGTCCTACCACAAAGTCGCTCGCAAGCGGTTTGTGGATGCTGTGTGCAAGCAAGTGGTCGACCACCACCTCATATGTTCCTCCGAAGGACCATTGTCGGTCCTCTCGTCTCAATTTATAGCACGGCTTGGTGAAGAGGATCTTCAACGTCTGGCAGGTGAGGATGACGAAACCTTGGCCAGGCGGAAAAATCTCCAAATTGAGCTTGAGAGTTTGCTGGAGGGCCAAAAAATCATACAATACTGATTTCTTACCATAGAGTGGCTATCTGCCTTTCGGAGGCCCTTAGACGGCAACAACAAAGCATGTTTCCTACTTTCGTGTATGGGTGTTGGTCTTGATGAACAATATTCGGGTGGAAGCGGTATCTAGAACCATTCCATTAGTTGCCAACATGCACTTGCTGATCACCAGCTCGAGCGAGGCTGGACCCTGCCGATATTCTCGCGTGTCACTGTGCTTGTTGGCGATGCTTCGGGCTCTCCCGACGAAAGGTAGGCTCTACCTGCGCAGGCGTTCAATGATGAGCTCAAACCATGCAAAGATTGCGGTTGAAGCAGGCGCAAAATCGCAGCGCTGGCCCAAATTGTGTGGCCTCGCATTGGAAACACATTTCGGCAGGAGGAAGTAGTCATTCCAAGAGGATTATTGCTTCTGAGTATTATCAGCAAGCTCAAGGGTGAAGACGGCCAATGTAAAGGCATTGTGGCAAGATGAACAACAGTTTTCAATGGTATTTGTGATTCTGAAGCATCATGCAGAACAAAAATAGGTGTTATCCATTTGGGCCTCCACTCATCTTTCGCAAGGAGTCTTGGGCAGTATCCGAAAAGGAGTCTGAACGTGCCTAGGTGTCGCTTTCTAGGCATGGAGGGGCCGTAGGTCGTTATGACCTGAGTTCGCAGCGTACTTCTTCTCTGGAAAGACCTATGCCGACTTCGATCGCGTCCCTCATCTTGCTCCTACACACTAGAACTGACGGGTTTCTGCGTAACGCTTTAACATCGCGTTCGAAAATCGTTCGCACAGCCATGGTGCGCTGAGAATCTATCGTAGTAGTGCTTTTTAACGTAGGTAAAAACCATTGATCCGCGCTAGTGGGTATAGGCTTGTAGCAATGAAGTCCTTCAGTGGCGATTCAGTATCGATGGACTTCCATCGGCTTTTCGCCCTGTTTTGGCGGCCGAAATCACGTTACATCTCCCTCCAACAATGCCACTTATCGCCGCACTTTCTGCCTGCGCCCACGATTCTCAATGACTGCAATTACGATTTCTAGCAAATGGATGCACAATCGTTTTGCGAGGAAGAACGCAATTAAAATGACTGCGATAGATCCAATAAGAACGTTTTCACTTATTACGTCGGACCCTCAAAGGAACCTTTCGTTGTCCATGCAGATATTGTTTCTTCCCGTTCAAAAGTATTTCGCCAATTCGTAGAAGGGCCGTTCAAGGGGGTAACGAAAGATACGCAGAGCTTCTAGAAGTTGATCTAGGAACCCTCGAGCATTTCCTTGCGTATGCCTACCTCTCGTCGAAGTACACGCCAGGTAACGAAACAAGCACGCACGTTCCGACGATAAAACGAACGTCAATAAGCAGGCTTATCGAACTTCTACTGGCGAGAGGGATAAAAAGTTCAATCGCAAGAGTTGTCACAGAACACCGGAGCTGAAATCTACCCTGAAGCATATGTCGATAGGATAATGGAGGGACAGGCATTGACAAGCATTTTGGTAGATGAGTTGGATTCTATGGAGGAAGAGTTCGAGATTCATCAAATCCACTTTACACTTTATAGATTGAAAACAGGCATAAACCATTGCAGGCGAGGTTTCTGAAACATCGCGACAAGGGCTATCTCTAAAGTCTTCCCTCTTCCAAAGCCGACAACAGCGACAGCGAGTCACTTGTGAGGTAAACCGCCTGGCCACATTGGTCGTCGTCGGCAGATGCTAGCCAGTCTCGAGGTATGTCGTAACTCTCGTTGATTTGAACATAGCTCCCGCTCTTCCACAGTTTCACTGGCCAAAACCCGTCTTGGATCTTGCCACGGGAACAGAGGTGCAACTGGGCCTGGGCCATGCCCTTTGGTGTCGGCGTGATTGGTAGAGACATGGAGGGGTCGAGTGGTTTGGTTGTGATCTAAGTACAGCTCAAATTCTGCGGTAAGCGACATCCTTTCAAGTTGACGTAACTTACCACCATACACCGGTACGTGCCTATCACCCTGCGTCCGACGACAACAACCGGGTGATATACCACACCCTGCGGAATGCCATATTCATTCACACAACGTTGCTTGTTTTGTAGTCTGCATACTCGTCCCCACATATCCTTGTCACTAAGAGGTTCCATAGACTCTTCCATCACTCTCTGGTATTTCGAATTCGTTGTTGTGAGGGAAGTCTGCGACTGCACATCAGGGCCCTCTAAAAAGGCGGGGGAAGAAACGCAGGCCACCTTGGCAAAGTGGATTATCAATGTGAACCACTACCCGTCAAGAGCCTTTAATTTGGGCTCCCTTTGGGGAGGAAGTGATTGGTATGTAAGGCCCCCAAGGTGTATACGGAGTACTCTTCCATGATCGAGCTACTGCAGGGTAACGACGCCTGGCTAGCGGAGTTACTGAGCACCACTGGTGGTTGATGTTACCACAGGGACGCGAGCCACATCTGTATTTATTTCGGATGTTGTTTTCAAAGGTATCTCTTCGACATATCCAGTGACTGTCTTAGTATATTGCCGGATATCATACAGAAGGCAACATCTGGGCAAACGGGAGTCGTGAGAAGGAGGCTGGCGAGCAACACAATTGAGGAGATGGTCAATAGTTTCAAAGCGGCGTGATCTGGTGGATCCTAGTGTGGGTCATTCTCTGCCAAGCCGCAAGGGCCGTTGTCGCTCCCCCGAAGTTCAACCGAAAATTTCAACTTTTCTCCCCCAGACTATATTGTAGATGATTCTGATTTGGTAAACCTCCCTGCCTTTTTGCCCATCTTGCCGTCGTACGAGCCCCTCCACACGAAAATGGGTGCTCGAAAGAAAGAAGCCGCCCGCCGTGAGCGGCAGGGCCAGTCGACAGACGGAATGGCAAACGTCAAGGTCAAGGGCGAGAACTTCTATCGGTGCGTGCAGATGCAACCGAGCAATACCAGGCCGATCAATGCTAACAAGACCTCCTCAGCAATGCCAAGAAGCTCAAAACTCTGAATATGCTAAAAGATGGCAAGGCGCAGCGGAATGCCGAAGGCAAGATCACGAAAGCCGCCTCCTACCAGTCCCGCGAGGTCCCCACGGCCAGAGTCGAGCCGAATCGCAAGTGGTTTGGAAACACGAGAGTCATATCCCAGGATGCACTCAACTCTTTCAGACAAGCTGTGGCAGAGCGGGCAGCGGACCCATACCAAGTCCTTCTGAAGACGAACAAGCTACCGATGAGTTTGATTCGGGACGCGGAGAATACCAAGAATGGGATCAAACAACACCAGGCAAAGATTGCGGTGGAGTCTACTCCGTTCGCCGATACCTTCGGTCCCAAGTCGCAGCGGAAGCGTGTCAAACTAAGTGCAAGCTCTGTGGCGGACCTGGCGGACGAGTCGGTGAAAATGCACGACAACTACCTCGAGAGGCTGGAAGAGAACAAACTGCTGAGCGGACAAACTGCAGAACAAATGCAAGGACAAGAAGACGGCGAGCTAACCAGTGCCCGCGAACCCATCTTCTCGAAAGGCCAAAGCAAAAGGATCTGGAACGAGTTGTACAAGGTCATTGACTCGTCCGATGTTGTTATTCACGTGTTGGACGCTCGAGATCCCGAGGGCACAAGATGTCGGAGCGTGGAAAAGTATATCCGAGAAGAGGCACCTCACAAGCACTTGGTGTTCGTACTCAACAAGTGCGATCTGGTGCCGACAAGTATAGCGGTAAGATTGCCCTCTCCTTTTATTCAGCAACCCTGAACTCCCATGTACACACGCAAAACCACGTCCCCTCCATCGCTAAGTCAAGGCTCCTTTCTGCGTTATCGCAACCTTTCCTCAATGAAAGCAGCCTGTTACAGCTTTGGTACATCAAGCCGCGCTCGCCGCCCTCACGGGTGGTTCTCGACAAATGCATCCGTCTTGGAAGCATATATGTCATCAGAGCGCATGGCGTGTTTCGTTTGAGTTGAGGTTTGCTTTCTTTGTCCATGGCACGTCTCTTAGTAATGTCTCACACATCCATACTAATCCCAAGTCTTTAGGCTCAATGGACCAGACTGCTCTCCAAAGAATATCCCACCCTGGCTTTCCACGCGTCGATGACGAATTCTTTTGGGAAAGGGTCGCTCATCACGCTCCTTCGACAATTCTCCACGCTGCATTCGTCGAGAAAACAGATCTCGGTAGGTTTCATCGGGTATCCAAACACCGGTAAATCCTCGATCATCAACACACTACGAAAGAAGCGAGTTTGCACTGTCGCCCCAATTCCTGGCGAGACCAAGGTTTGGCAATACATCACATTAATGAAGAGAATTTATTTGATCGATTGTCCTGGTGTTGTCCCTCCTAGCCAAGGCGATTCCGAAGAAGACATCCTACTACGTGGAGTGGTGCGTGTGGAGAATGTCGAGCATCCCGCACAATATGTTGAGGCTGTTTTGCGGCGAACAAAGACTCGCCATATCGAGCGGACCTACGAGATCAAAGCTGCGGATTACAATGATGATCCGATAGAATTTCTCAGCATTCTGGCGAGAAAGGGTGGCAGGCTGTTAAAAGGTGGCGAGCCTGATGTAGACGGCGTTGCCAAGATGGTTCTGAACGATTTCCTGCGTGGGAAGATTCCCTGGTTCACGCCACCACCGAAGAAAGAGGGAGCTGACGGAACCGACGACGATCCGTCAACAGAAGTAATTGAAGGGAGAGAAGGCCGGCTGGGCGAGATGCCTGGCAAAAGAAAGGCTGACCAACTTGCAACAGTTGATCAGAATTCACTGGAGTCAGATGCCGAACAGGACTCGTCGTCCAGTGCTGACGAGGAAGAGGAAGAGGAAGCGAACAGAAGTGAAGAACCAGTTGATGATGATTTTGCAAAGTTTGACGATGATGACGATTTGAGCGGTAGTGAGAGTTCTGGCAACGAAGAAGGGGGCACTCAGCTATGAGTCTGTGGCCTAGTTCGCCTTGAAAATCAATATAAGCAGAAAGCCTTCATTCAACTGCAGTGATCCAGTACTTTCCCTGCCACTTAGTGGTCACTTGGTTTCCCTGCTCCAGTGTGTTGTCTACCACCAGCTACCGCCTTGTTCTTAATGTCGCTAATTCCAAAGAGCGGGCTTCCGTCACGTAGACTCTGCTAGCAGTCTCATACCATAGCGCTGAAAGATACATACCGAGCAGATATAATATCTACCCGTGCTTCGCATAAACAGAAAGTGGATGCGGCGGGAGGAGCCGCCAGGAACAAAGAGGCTGTGACGTCAAGGTCATGTGAGCAAAATACGAGCATCAACTCATCGTCGATTTTCTTCCGAACAACTGCACCTAACCGATTCTCATGTATCAATTCACTCTCTTCCTTTTCCTAATGTAAGGCCATGAACACTTCGCCGACCTCGGTTCTAAGTAATCGCACTTCCCAATGCTCAGCTTCTGGCCTGTTTTCTGGATATGCTCATGGATAGCGTTCGCTGGAGCGTTTCCAGCGCGCCTACGAGCAAATGACAGAGAAATCTCCCAACAGACCTTTGAGTCCCTAGAAGAACTCGCGCGCATTGTCGACATATCCTACTGTGTCGGGACGACGGGAATCCAGAAGCCCTTCAAATGCCTGAGTCGATGTAGCGACTTTGAGGGCTTCGAGCTCGTCACCACCTGGAACACTGGCCCTCTCCTTTCCGATTCGTCTGGCTACATTGCCTTGTCGCATCCCCCATACCCGAAACGAGTCATCGTGGCCTTCCGAGGTACCTACTCTATCGCAAACACAATCGCAGATTTGTCGACGAACCCCGCCGAATATGCCCCTTTCCCTTCGGAACGAGATAAGGATTCGTTCTGCACCACGGCACAGTGGCAAAATGAAAAAGACTCTATACTTCCACAGCTACTGAAGCAGCCAGAAAAGAGGAGTTCGATACCGACAGAGTGTCTCAACTGCACTGTTCACTCAGGCTTCATGACATCCTGGCGGAACACACGCTGCATCATCATTCCACACGTAGAAATGGCATTGAGGGACAATCCCGACTACGAACTTGTGCTGGTTGGTCATTCACTTGGGGGCGCCGTCGCAGCGTTGGCGTCTCTGGAGTTTCAAGCGAGGGGGTGGGATCCTCATGTCACGACTTTTGGCGAGCCACGGGTCGGAAATCTAGCGTTGAACCAGTTCATCGACAAACGTTTCAACTTGAACACCACAAGCCCGAACCAGTGGACCTACCGCAGAGTCACACATGTGGATGATCCAGTGCCGCTGTTACCACTGGAAGAATGGGGTTACAGAATGCATGCCGGCGAGATATACATCTCCAAAGCCGCGCTGCCTCCTGCTCGTGCCGATATTCAGCATTGTGTGGGTAATGAGGATCCCGGTTGTATTGCCGATAGTGCATCGACCGAGATCGAGAAGGTAGGATCCGCAGCCCGGAGAGAAAACGGTACAGCCTCCGAGATCAAGGGAATGTGGGAGATTGGTCGACGCTACAAACTCTGGCAGCTGTTCTTTGCTCATCGTGACTACTTTTGGCGACTGGGTCTCTGTGTCCCTGGAGGAGATCCATGGGACTGGTCGAGAGGCAAATACAATGCGACATTTACGAATGATGAGTTATGATCCGTCGTGAGGGATGGAGAATGATACTATGAGAGAAAAGCACGGCGTTGGGAGATTCTGGTGCAACGGGGGTATCAGAGCCCCCGTACATAATTATAATAAGCATCTATACATAATATTCCAGACTATTATTATAATATAGTGCAATACCCTCAACATCCCGAACTTATGTACCTCCGATCTACGGGCCTCAGGGCCTTGTGGGATATCCTAGTGCCGGCTTCATATTATTCCGCTCCGGTCTTGGCGCAAGGCTCTTCCCAGACGCAGCCTTGACATCGACTTCTTTTGCCGATCTGGATCTCATTCCGTCAACAACTCGCCATCGCAGAACCCATCATCTCCTCTGAGTCTTCGAAGCCACCTTAGATCTCGATGAATACACCTTGAGATAAAAGCTCCCCAATCTCCCTCCTTTCTCCACGAAACCCATGTTGACTACCAAGGCAACACCCATGGCGTCGCAACTACTTCCCCTAGGTATATCCCCATAGTTCACAGCGTATTGTCCTTTTGCGTCGAGAGACTCAAGTACCCAGAGCTGACCACGTTCTGGGAACAGAATTGATCGACAAGTGCGTCGGCTCGAGGATCTGGATCGTCATGAAAGGCGACAAAGGTAAGGAAGGGAGTGGCAGACGTTCACATCTTCGAATCCTGCACAGTGCAGAAAAAAAAAATTCGTGGATTTTGTCAACGGGTCCATGCCGGATGTCTCACTGGGATCCCCTTAAGGGTCCATTGACCCCTTGACGGTTCTGTGCTGGAGATTCTCTGGTTGTGCTCCTGATTCCCTGGCTTTTGACTGACGCTCTGGTTGTCAATGTGCAGAATTCGCCGGTACATTGATCGGATTCGACGACTATGTCAGTAAGTATTCCCCGGATCGCCCATGCCGGGCTAGATGCCCTGAAAGAGAGCGGATATATGTCAAAGCACGAGGAAGAGGATATACCTGCTAACCATGCTCCTTTTCTCCGCTGTGTATAGACATGGTTCTTGAGGACGTGATTGAATTGTAAGTCTTCCCCGTCTGTGGTCTTTCTTGGTGTTGGCATTTTCTCGCCCACACACACACACTGTGCCCAACCTAACACGGTATAAGTATTCGAGTGAAGCGAGGCTGACAGTTCTCAAAAAGTGACTACACCGGGGCTCAAACGCGGCTGCCCAAGATCCTACTGAACGGGAACAACATCTGCATGGTACGTCTGACAGGAGGTCTACGAATCCTCTTGCCTCCACCAATGCAGCAATGCATACCCTACTTTCTTCAGCTCTCACTGTCCTTGATATACCTATTTTCCCCTCGGCCTCGTCGCTTAGATGTCTCTTTCTCATTCTATTGCCGTTTCTCGCCCAAAGAACCCCTTTCATATCCCAACCATCGTCCTGCGCACTTGCGCACTTTACAGAAATGAGCTCGACTGATTCCGCGAACAGTTAATCCCAGGCGGCGAAGGCCCCATCCCCGCAACGGCATCATGAGAAAGAAAACTTGTTTTGGTCCTTTTTTTTTCCTTTTCAAGGTCGTCCGGGTTAGACGCCGCGCTCGAGAGATTTGCGATCAATCAATCAAGTAGGGAGAAATGGGGAGGAGGAGAACAGGACACACAGAGCGATCGCTCTCTTGTTTGCTTGAGTTGGTGAGGAGAGTCCAATCAATCAGAAAGAGTCAAATCGCATACATACACGAGGGAACAAATTCTCTGTATGTATACAGACAGACAGACAAACAGGGTGCAACACTTGATAAAAGTCCACCTACATAGGTAGCGAGCAGTGCGACTTGAGAGTACAACCTCCCCCAAAAATAAACAAGCCAGTTATCAAAACAAGACGTGTGCAATCGGTCCTTCAGCCCACATCAACACGCAACACGTTCCCCACAAAGAAGAGAAGTGGAGCTGCTAAACAAGAAATCTTTTTCATTTCCCGTATCTCGAGGCAGACTTCTGTAGGACTTGAACCGCCTCTCGCTGGACGCTGCGCACAATATCCCCCGCGGACCTGACCTCCTTAACCAATCCTATGCCCGTGCCCGCGTAGGTGGTCATTCTCCCTTCGGGGCCCCAGCCCGCATCGCCCATCTCCATGGCCTGCTTGTAGAGCTCGACGTTCTCCGCGTCGCCCATGCCGCCGTGCACCGCGTCCAGGTAGGTGCGGTTCGCGACGCCGCGGCCCGTGTACGCCTGAGGCCAGCCGCGGATGCCTCTGACGACGTCGTAGACGGTGGTCGAGACGGTGCTGGTCCCGCCGTCGGTGACGCGCAGCACTTCGTCCTGGTAGCCCTTTGCGATGACGGCCTCGTCGCACGCGAGAAACCGTGTGCCCAGACACACGCCGTCGGCACCGAGGGCCAGCGCGGCCGCGGCGCCGCGTCCGTCCATGATGCCACCGGCGGCGAGGACGGGGATGTTGATGCCTTCTCTCTCAAAGGTGTCCTTCACTTCGGGAAGGAGCGTGAGCAGACTGGCCCTCTGCGCGAGTCCGTGGCCGCCCGAGTCGGAGCCCTGCACGATCAAGACGTCCGGTTTCGTCGTCTTGGCGACTTCGATCGCCTCGGCCACCGTGCCCACCTGGACCCAGATCTTGGTGCGCTCGTTGCTCAGGTGGCGGACAGCTTTAGCCCAGTCGAGGAGATCGCTGAGGTGCGTGGGCGCGAAGAACCACACCGCCGCGACGGGATGCTTCTCCAGGGCTTCGGCCAGCAGTTCGAGGGAGCTACCCCAATTCTGGATGCCCACGCCGATAGGGAGTAACCCGTCACGGAGGGGCACGTTTGTGGACTTTGCATATTCTGCTGCTTCGGAGAGGTTCTGCAGCAGAGAAGAGAGGTCGAAGCCGCCCGCCAGAAACCCAATCCCGCCGTTCGCCGACACAGAGACTGCCAGACGACCCATTGTGATTTTCATCATGGGCGCCGATACCACCAATGGGAGATCGGCGGTTGTCCATGGATAGTCATCGTGAAGTGCATGGGACGGCATGCTTGAGCCAGCACCTGATCTGGCGAGTTTTGCAAGACTATTGCACAGGAGCTAGTAAATTGAAAAGAAATAGACCTATACAACGTCAGAGAGGGAGAGCTCTTTGCCGAACTCAGTTGCGAAAGTAGGGATGGTATGCTGCAAATCTCAACGTGCAGGTCACAACTGAAACCGCTGACTCCCGGGTTTTCTAAGGTAAAAGGTGTGACAGCATTGCGTGGATTCTCAGTCCTGTTGTCCGCGGAGGGAGCTTTCCATGGCGCAAAGATCAAGGACAGGAATCGGAGAATAGTCCAAAGCAACCAATTGGAGGATCCATGACACAGGCCGCGGAGATGTCGTTGGTTGAACTCAGTCCCTGGATTTAAAACAAGCACCGAACAAAAAAGTGGCTGCGCCGAAGTCAGTTATTTGATAGTCACATGACCCTTGGCATATTTGCATGATTTGTTTCCGGCTTCATCGAGTCCGACTTTTCAGATCGACGAGGCCAGCGAGACACGACGTCCTCATTATTCCATTTCTTGTCGCCGTTGCTTTGTATCCTTCAACCTGAGATCTAGCTTGCTACTTACTCTTCCCTGTCTTCAGACGTCACCCTTGCTTTAGCCCGTCGAATCTAGGATCTCTTTGTTCTTTCTTCTGTCTTTTGGAGCTTATTGGATATTTCCCTCTCGTTTTGACAATATGAACGCCCCTGACCGGTATGTTCTCGGCTTTTCTTTTGTTCGTCGATCTTGCACGCTCTCTTTATCCTGCTTGGAACCACTTGCTTTGAACCCCGAAGAAAACATGAGGAGGAAACGGGGTGAAAGAGGTGGTTGATTCACACACAAAGCAACGAGCCCCCAGAGCAAACGTCCTCCAGCCTTGCAAACCCCCTGGTTTGACCCAAGTAACAAGGTCGTACGCCTGGACAACCTCTGCCTCAATTGGCCTGTTGGTTACCGCGACGTTTTTCTTCGCAAACTGCCTGCGTCAAACAACCTTGGCCTTGGCGCCCTTTTCTGCCTCCTTGAAGATCAGACCTCACCCTCGCCATCTGCTGCCTCCCCAGTAATTTATCCTTCTTCGGCCTCTCATCATTTCTCGGAACTGGCTTTCAAAATCTTCCTGTCAGAGAAACTGTCATCATCCATGTCCGAGACGCCTTCCGACCAGGCTGCGGCCACGGATGACCAGACTCCTCCTATGGATACTCTCTCACCTAGACGAACCTTGTCTGGCCAACTTATCATCGTCGAAAACCAGCGTTGGCCTGATCATCCAAAGAATAAATACCGGGGAAGCGTCAATTCCGGAATTGACACAAACAGTGTCAATATCCCGGCAACGTAAGTTTCAATTTCTCCACGGTCGCGCTTCCTCTGGCCTCCTGGACCTGGATCGGTTCTGGAATCTGGACTTGGACCCAGGTCCGCCAAAGAAACCTCGATTTGTTTTTGACATAATTTCATAGCTCTGGGAGTGTAAACACCACCACCGCCGCTGTGACCGAGGATCCCGTCGAGATGGCTGGCACGGAAGACCCTGGTTTGCCTTCTATACCGGATCCGGCTTCTCTATCTTCGCCATCCAAACCACGTTCAAATACCGGTACCTATCCTGGCGCCGGGCCCGGTGGCTGGCCAATCGACGGCTCTGCCTGGAGGAACCACCCTGCGAACCGTCCCTACCAGTTCTTTCAACTAGAGCAGATGCACCATGAGGAAATCAACAGACTTGAGTGGTGCGCATTTTGCAAGAGACAGGCGAATAGCTGGATCCCGAACCCTTGCCCAAATTCTTCCTCTAGCAATCACGCGTGCCTGCTTTCTCGACATGTTTTACTTCAAAATATGGGCCTGACACATGCTAATTGTTGGGCAAACAGTACCGAGGCTTTCCTTCTTGGAGATGATGAGAAGAAGATTGAAGAGAAGATCGACACCCGTAAGTCTTGCATTGACGACAGCGCCAAATGAACTCCTAACTGATACGCGACGCAGGTACTCCAAACACGACCATCTTCACCTTCAACAAGGAAGACCACACCCTCGCCAATCTCCTGCGCGACAAGCTTCTGAAGAACAGCCACGTCACGTTTGCTGCTTATCGAGTGCGTCACACGCAAGAGCCCCAGCCAGCCCTCTTGGGATCATACGCAAATACTAACACAACCTCGTTCCTTTAAGATCCCGCACCCTCTCTTCGCGAAATTCGAACTCCGAGTCCAGACCGACGGCGAAATCACCCCGAAAGAAGCCGTGCTGGCCAGTTCCCGCGACCTGGTCCACGACCTAGACGTGCTCAAGACAAACTTTACGAGAGAGTACGAGTTGAGGAAGATGGTCGGCGGTGCCCAGAACGGCCAGTGATGAGTGAATCCCAAGTCTCAAGTCTCAAGGCGTTCTTCCTCGCGCGAGCAAGCTAGCGAGCCAGCATGGTTCGTTCGTTCTTGACGCGCCAGTGTGGTCCGGCCCCCAAGGCCAAGATACGAGATTTGACGGATCGGGCGGATCAGATACGATACCCCTGTTGTACCATTAGCGGCGGGCGCGGTCGGGGTCGGTTGGGAATTTAAGGGATTCGAGGGCGTTTAATGGGACAGTGTCAGGGACGGTATCTTGGCAGCGGTGATGATGGGACTCTACGCATATGAAGGAGGTTCAAAGCATCACGTAGCATAGCACATCATCGCATAGCATCAACAGAGACATTATGACGTGCTGATTGATCAAATGGAGGTTTATTTTTTGGGCCGAAATAAAAAAAGAGAGCGTATGAGTGAGTGACAATGCCGCTGGTGTCGAGGCTCCCCAACCTGTCCATCTACCTATCTAGGTAGGTAGGTATCTATCCTACACGCGCGTAAACCCCTTGTATCCCTGCTGCGCACACTCCTTGATGGTCTTGTAGTAAGTAGGCACACCGCCCAAGTATATGAGCGGCTCTCTCGGCTTTCCGGGGATATTATCGCCCATGTACCACTGCCGACGTTTCGTCAGATTCCCACGATCGATTGAAAAGGGTAAAGGACACAGGGAAACGGGGTAAACGCAGGAGGGAAGGAAGTTCAAAGGGAAGGGGAAGCAACAAGGAAAAGGGAAAAAGAAAATGAATCAAGAAAAGAAAGAGGCACGCACCGATTTGGTCTTTGGCAACAGCGTCGCGTTGGCTAGTTTCCAGACACCCTGGGCCCACTCGTCCTCGACGTCGGGGTTGGCCTCGATCTTTTTCAATCCCGAGCTGTCCATGTCCTTGATCGTCTGCACGATCCACTCGCCCTGCACCTCGGCGCAGGTCGGGCCGTTACAGAGGGCGGTTGGGGCCTGGGGCCCGTAGGTGAAGAACATGTTGGGGAAACCCGCGACGCAGAGGCCCAGGTACGTCTTGGTGCCCTTTTCCCACTTCTCAGCAAGCTTCTGGCCACCCACGCCAGAGATGTCGATTTGCTTCAGCCCGCCGGTGATGGCGTCGAAGCCCGTCGCGCAGACAATGTAGTCGAGGTCGAAGTCGCGGTCGACGGTCCGGATGCCGCGTTCCGTAAACTCGACAATCGGCGTCCTTTTCATGTCGACCAGCGTCGTGTTGGGCTGGCTGAAGATCTCGTAGTAGCCATTCTCCAGCGAGATTCGCTTGCAGCCAAAGGCGTGCGGCTGGATCTCAGGTGCAAGCGACTCTTGTAGGTCCGGGTCGTGAATGCGGGCGCGCACTTTGGCTTTCCAAAAGTCATATGCTTCCTTGTTGGCCTCTTCATTGAAGAGCATGTCATAGTATGTCGCGAGCCAATAGTGAAAGTCTCCCTTGGCCCAAAGCTCTTCGTATGTCTCTCTCCTTTTCTCCGGGGTGTCGTCAAACGTGGCCCGTGGCAAGAAGTTGTACGAAAACCCACCAAAGGAATTGATCCGTCCGTCAAAGAGGGCTGGGTACTCTCGGAGTGGAGCAATCTGTTCATCGCCAGTGTATTCGATCTGCTTCATTGGTATTGCCAGGTTCGGAGTCCGCTGGAAAAGTACAAAGTCTTTGGCCACCTTACTCAGCTCCTGAGCAAGTTGCACGCCAGTCGACCCCGTTCCAATCACCGCGATGCTCTTTCCCTGCAGGTCTTGGTCTTCTTTGGGCCAGTATGAAGGATGTACAAAGGTCCCGCGGAACTTCTCGATGCCAGGCCAGTCGGGGATATGTCTCTTGGCCGAGAATCCGGTATTCAAAAGGAAGTACTTCGCAACGAAGCTGGGGCCTCCCTTAGTCGTTATGTGCCACTTAGCATTCTCATCATCCCAGATCGCTGCGGTCACCATGGTGTTGAATATGGCATCTCTGTCTAGATCCCACCTCTTTGCAACAAAGGCGAAGTAGTCTCGAAGTTCGGCGCTGCCGGGGAACCGCTGCTTCCAGCGCCAGTCCCGCCAGAGCAGAGGATCGGAAAACTCGTAGAAAGGAATCGGGCTATCCACACGTGCACCCGGGTATCGGTTCCAATACCATACACCGCCCCAGCTTGAGGCACTGTCGACAATCTTGACCTTGTAGCCTTCTTCGCGTAGTCTTTTCAACTGGTAGACTCCACCAAAGCCAGCTCCGACAATGAGCGCATCGAGTTCAATCGTTTGCGGTAATGAGCCCATGTCAGATGTATCAGGGGATAGAATGGCGTTCCGGCCCGGAATTTGCAGTTTTCAAGACAGAGTATGAGAAGGGAAGATTTTCAAGGCGATTTCAATGTAAGAATGGGCATTCCGGACACATAGACGGGTTTCCAGTACGGCAGCTTCATGCTTTAAGTACCATATGCCATTGATAGAGGACATGGTGAAATTCAGCCCACTGGCCAATCAAGGCCATTCCCGACGAAAGGATAAGGAGGTCCCATGGGAGAAGAACCAGTAGATCCTTAGGACAAGTGAACCTCACTTATGCATTGCCCCCTGGGAGACTGATGCTCCAACGGTCGGAAGCAGTCACCATATCGCCATCAAGCTGAACGACTGGGCAAGGTCTGCCAAAATCATAAACTCGACAACAAACATCACAGCCATACGATGGATCTCCGGGGCACAGGCTTCTCCCATTGCCATCCGAAGCATGATCTCTCTGGTCGATGCATATGATTATAAGACACGTAGTAGCTGGTCGCTTTCATCCAGTAGACATGCATCGGTCACAATGAAGCAGCCGTCAAGCCGATTGAGAGACTATGTCGATCATGCACCGGGAGTGAAAACTTCCAGAGACAGCGTGGCCGGTGACGTTGATAACGCGGATTGGATCAGTCCAACGGACTTTTACAAGGCTAGGTGTCGGCCTTGAGGACGACGACTTCAACCGAGTCAGCCACCCCGCAGTGTCGTGAATGAATATGGAGTAAGCCTCACTCTGGGGAGCGTCAACTCTGAGCGGTTTCGACATCAGTCGGGAGGTAAAGTCGGCAATGAATTGGGGGGTCGGAAATCTGGGGAGTAGCATTCTCATCGGAAGCAAAGCGTTGAGGTTTTCGGCATCTCCTCTCATTGGCCCGCTCTGCAAATCCCCTGCTTGTATGGATGGATGCATCCACAGGCCGAAGGGTTTTCGGAAAGGATGCCCAGCCCGAAGCCTCCTTGGGGGATTCTGGACACAGGCCTAGAAGGGGGTACAGCCCATGCCGAGGTCTTGAGTGCGAAGTCATCGAGGTAGAAAAGTGACAAGAACTATTTCTCAGGCCTGTTGATTTCGGCACTGGCGAAACTTCAAGAGACACAACAGATGTTGCAGTGCCATGAGACGAGTCGCATTGCTGCAAGACGACATTGCAGACCTCAGCAGACCTTGTCGGCAAAGAGTCGCATAGACGCTATGGCTGCTCAAAGAAGAGGCACAAGCTCAGTATCCAGTTGAGTCCGTGGCTGGAGGCATATTGCCTATGTCCCTATGCGCAGATCCCTCCCAAATGTTCAACTATCCAAGAGTCAAGTTTCTGCACAAAGAGCAGTCAATGAGGCGTTTCTAACAGCCACCACTATTCCAGGAAATCTCGCTCATCCATCATAGAGAACAAGGGTACGTTATCCTCGTAGGAGCCGAACCATAATGTCCTTGGAGACATAGGAGGTAGCATCGAGATGTCATCGTCAAATGCAGAGGGACCAGCCAACACCTCGAGATTGAGGTTATCGATATCTGTGTCATCGAGCGTATGCGATCCAGCATTTTCGCCGTTGGCATCGGTGGGTAAAGTGCTCAGTCCTTGGTCGATATGCAAGTCTGGTCGACCTAGGAGGTTCTCGATGTTGTCGACAGAGCGAGTATCTCTCGCCGGAATACTTGTCGTGCCCGAATGTTCCTTCTCATCTTCTCTACGTATTTGTCCAAACATTCCACTCACCAGTTGAGAGTGAATTGCCATATTCTCCGTTGTTTTCCTCCTGACGTAGATCTTGCATGCATCTAGCAGTGACTGAAGAATCACCAGATTCCTTTTTGCGACAGCGTCGTGTGGAAAGAGGTCAAGCAGCCGCAAAGCAGTGCCGAGGCTGTCATCCAAGGGATATATCTTATACAAGTCACCGAAGTAAGACAATCCCAGTACGAGACCTGAAACAAAGATCGAATTGACAACAAAAGGAAGCCTCTTCGGTATACCTTCAAATCCAAGTAACTTTCTCAACAGATTCACCGTGCTTATCGCAGAGTTGACACAAGCGTGAACTTGGATTCGGTGGGAAGATCGGAGAGGGTCAGGGCTTCTGTCTCCATCGCTGCAGTTCTGCGCCTTCAGTGCAATGCGACTGGAAATATACTCCACGAAGAACGGCCGAGTCAGAAGCATGATAGTCCAGTAGTAGGCTTCATGGACGTGTATGAGACCAATATTTGGCAGCCGGCCCTCGAGGAATTCCTGGTCCTTGATTCGGTCTGTGTCTAGATAGCTGTGGAAGCGCACTGTCCATCGGCGATGGTGTTGGCTGATTTTCTGAATTGTGTCGGTGGAGATCATCCGCTTCGCATATATGTCGGTCAAGATCTTTTCGAAGATGGCGCACAGGTCCACCGACGGGGAGTAGTTCTCGTCCAGCTCTGTGTTCCGAGTCTCTTCCGTAGACGGAGGCCTGCCCAGCGAGGTGCTCATAAAGAGGTCAAGGATCCGCATCACCTTCCAGACCCTCTCCCGTGTTTTGATCTCGGCCGGAGAAAAGAGCCCGGCGATATCAGACCGATGTAGCCCGAGAGCATAAGCGGCACGAACGGCCGTTCCGAGATACATAAATGCAGCATTTCTTCGAGACGCCCCCAGCAGATACATTGTAATCATGGCGTATGCTTGCACGGTTGGAATGCTGGGATCTTCCATGAAATATGATGCCGTTAGAAACCGGCCATAATCAAAGTAGACCTTGGCAAGTGCATCTTTATCTTCGGGACATGTCTGGGCTCCTATGGCGAACACGAGAAAGTATATCGCGCTCAAGACAGACGTGTGGTGCGGTTCAGTCTCCAGCCAACTTGCGAGATTGTCGAGGAGGTCACTCTCGTCAAAGAGATCCAGCACACAGTTTGTGGCCATGATATACCGACGAATCAGATAAGCTGCCTCATCAAAGCTCGGTTTGACAGGAGGTCGGTGGTCTGTTGCGTGCAGCCACGTAGCGGGACCTTCAGGCGCCGACTCGACCATCTGATATCGGAAAGGATCTTCCACAAACGTACATGGTCCGATGCACGTCCCAACAAGACTGCAAATATTCTGAAGCAGCGACAAGTCTGCTGAGTCCCCAATAAACATGTATTTGCCCTTGGTGTCTTGTATCAGCCGGGATGTCTCGAGAACAGAACTCGTAGAGGTATTGCTCATCGCGAGGCTCAAAGGATAGAGCGACTCATGTGGTGGTCCGTCTTGCACATTCCTATCTTGACTGATTGATTCGACACCGATTGGGGCTTCGTGATTGATGCTGTACGGCTTTGTGAAACCCGTAGACGTCTGGCGAGGCTGGGATTGACATGTCGAATGAACGCCACGTTCAATGCAGCGAGCGCAGGGTCTGCTTCCCGAACACTTCTCTTTGCGACGTTTGCAAGTGCTGCACGCTTCGGCGCACCGATAGCGACGCCGCTTCACAGCGGTGTTCTTGATCATCGACGCAAAGGGGGCTGTATATGGAGATTTTTGAGATAGTGGACCCTGGTCTGCTGGGTATGCGAGTGGCTTAGGTAAAACGACATCGAGGGCAAGCCAGGATACGTTCTGCGTTTTAGGCGTATGCTGCATTTTGATTCTTCCCGAAACCTCGGGCAGATTGTGCGGAGCCTTCTTGGTCCCTCCACATAGGAATTATAGTTAGGATTCGAATCGTAAGGCGATTGCCATGTAGACTGTTCCTGGTACACGGATAATTGACCTCGTTGACGTCTTACCTCCCCATCAACTTTGGGCTCTTTGGGCCCCATGGACAAAGGATATCCCTTGGTGAGACCATCAGCAGGATCCTTACCGGTGCCGCATCCGGGGTAGAATGATCTGGAGATTTAAGGTTGAGGAGTTCATCCCTCGTGTTGCTCCACCAAAAATGTTCCGCGTTTTTCCCCAGTGCCCATTCAGCCGACGGATTGCGGACACTACGGTCCAACATGGGAGCCGTAGTAATATGCTTCGGGGCTTCGGGCAGTATTTTGTTTTCCATGGAACGAATCGCACGGATAAGAGTTCAGAGTCAGCCTTCGCAGTTGATTTGTCCGATTTCTGTGGATTCGCCGAGATTCTTGTCATCGAAAGGAGCTCTTTCTGCTCCGCTTTTCTGGCAACATAAATAGCTAGTCAGTCCAGCGTTCAGCTTAAGAACAATGGCGGCGCAGGACAGATGGTCACCAAGGGCGGCTCGTCCGAAGGAAAAGGCGACTGGGTGTCAATCGCTACAAAGCTTGTCGTCAGTAATCTAGTAGGGACATGGGCCATTGTCACTGCTCTGTGATTTTCACTTGACTTCTTTGCCATTCAAGTGATTGTCTCAGGCTGTCTGTGTCAGCAACGTCTGTCATGAAATGTTGTTTCTGATTGGAAGATGCTTGTCAGCTATGATGGGTTTGTGTGCTTCCAGGGTGCAGTTGATAGGAAATCATGCTCTGTTAAAGCAGCGACATGCCAAGCTTCAGCCTCACCTCCCTCAGCCACGATGCTGGAGCTGATGTTGGAGCAAAGACCGCGTCACAGCCAACCCGCTGAGGTCCAGGTCGGCGAGGTCGGTTGCTAGTGTCGCATCTGGTGCTTCTCTAACTCTGCCTGCTACTCGTCTCACCCAATTTCTATCTCAATTTTCCCATCTCTTCTGTCTTTCATCCGCTTTTGCAGTCTGTGTCGTTTGTTTGCAAGCATGTATTCGTCTTCCAATTCTTTTTTGGGCGGCACAAATTCTGCTCGCCCTGGTCCTGCGCCTGGGGGCTTTGGACCCCAGCAATCATTCGGCTCATTCAGTCAAGCTCCTCCACAACAGCAACCATCACCCTTTGCACCGCAGCCCACCGGCTTCCCCGGTCAGTTACAAGCCCAACAGACTGGTTTTCCAGGTTATCAGCAGCAGCAGAGTTTTCAGACCCCTGCGCAACAACCTCAATTCACGGGCTATCCGCCTCAAAATCCACCGCAGCAACCGCCATTCCAACAACAACCACCTCTGCAGGCGCTAGCTTTTCAGCAGCAGCCATCCTTTCAAGCTCCTCCTCCTGCTCCTGCGCAGCAACCCCCTGCCGCTGCTCCTCTGCGTCCTCAGCAGACTTCGGCCCAGATCGCGGCCTCCTTTACTCAAGGCTCTTCTCCCAGTGCGCCTGCGTCGAAGAGGAGGGAGAGCAAGAGCTCCAATAGAATTCCGAACATTCGGTTGTCTTTTATCACTGCTACAGATCAAGCGAAATTTGAACAGTTGTTCAAGTCTGCCGCTGGAGATGGCCAGGCACTGAGTGGAGAGAAGGCTAGAGATTTGCTTTTGAGGTCAAAACTGCCGGGCAGTGCCTTATCGCAGATATGGGTGCTGTCAGATACCACCAAATCAGGCCAGCTCCTCTTCCCGGAGTTCGCTCTGGCCATGTATCTGTGCAATCTGAGATTGACTGGAAAGGAGCTCCCGGCTGTCCTTCCTGAGAAGATCAAGAATGAGGTATCAAGCATGGTCGATATCATTTCCTTTGGTGTCCCAGATGAGAAGCCTTTGCCACCAACACGGTCGAATGTGCCCGACTTTGATACTCCGATTAGGCAAAATGCTGTTTCGCCCCCTGCTCCCCAGCAGCCAACCCCTCAACAGCCTTCAAACCAGCAGCTTTTGACCCAACTAACTTCCCAGCCGACAGGTTTCTACAACCAGGCCACAGGGTTCCAACCCGGGCTCCAGCCGCAGGCCACCGGCTTTCCTGGGCTGTCACAAGGATTGCAGGCTCAAGCTACTGGTTTTGTGAATCCTGCCCAGCCTGCTGGTTTTGGGGGTGCTCGACCCTCGTTGCCACTAATGCCTACAAGCGGCTTCGGTTCCAATGTTTCACCTCAACAGACAGGCCTTTTACAAACCCAGCCGACTGGCCTTCCTGGTCAATGGGGCTTCGTCAACACCCCTGCCGGCGGGTTGCCCAATATCGAAGCTCTCCAGCAGCGCCTGATGCCTCAAGCTGGTCGTGAAGCCGGTGGCTACACGACGCAAGGGCTTTCCGGGACCGCAAAGATCCCTTGGGCGGTCACAAAGGACGAGAAAAGGATTTATGATCAGCTCTTTCGGGCCTGGGACGGTCTAGGCCGAGGTTTCATTGCGGGAGAGACGGCCATTGAAATCATGGGCCAGAGCGGCCTGGAGAGAACTGATCTAGAAGCCATTTGGACACTGTCCGATCCGAATAACAAGGGTCGGTTGAACATGGACGAGTTCGCTGTGGCCATGCACCTTATCTATCGAAAGTTGAATGGGTATCCGATCCCAGCTCGACTTCCCCCGGAACTCATTCCGCCATCAACAAAGAATTTCAATAGCTCTATTGACACTGTCAAGTCTCTCCTTTCCCAGGACGCAGAAGCCAGAAAATCCTCTGGCGCATTCCTGCAGCCACAAAAGACCGGCGTGAGCTATTTGAAGGACCACTCGTTCCGTAACAGCTCTGCATCGCCCAACTTTGGTCGCAAGGATGCGACAGTCTTCCGCAACAATGATGATGATATTGGGTATCGTTCAAGCGCCAGACGTCGCCTTGGAAATGGGGGTAGAACCCCCTCCCCGGCTCCGTCATCCGATATGGGAGATAGTGTTTACGATGACTTGACCCCCGATCAAATTAGGAAAAAGATCCGTGAGAAGAAGATCTTACTTGACGCTACTGACTTCCAGGACGATCGACAAGCGGATGATGACGATGTGTTGGATCGAAGAGATAGACGCGAGGCTGAAGAACTCTTCAGGCAGATCCGACGACTCCAGGATGATATTGATACGCACCCTAATGCTGGACTTGCTGGTGGTGATACAGGCGCGGAAAGGAGGGCAATGAGAAGGGAGCTGCAACGATATCAGGATCGCCTACCAGCATTGGCGTCAGACGTAAGAAAAGTCGAGAGGAACATTGCTGAAGCCAAGTTACAACTTTTCCGCTTGAAGGACGCCAAAGCTCACCCGAGCAGCTCCTCAAATATTGTTGGAACCGGGCCTAATGGCACGGTCACTGAAACCGATCGCATCAAAGCACGAGCGCGGTATAGGATGCAAGCTCGAGCTGCTGAACTTGCTGGGCGCCCTCCTCCATCTACTGATGACGAAGCTGGTGCGCAGAGACGCTTGGAGGCAGAGTCTTCCATAGTCAAATCAGAACAAGAGCGGCACGAGGCCATGACTCGAGATGTTGAAGACAGTGTCAAGGACTTTGTTTCGAGCCTGGAGGATGGACTGCGAGACCAAGGAGAGAACGCGACTCAGGAGCACGAGCGCAGGAGGTGGGAGGAAGCTCTGGGGGTGGAAGATCAGATCAAAGAACTCATCTATGACCTCCAACGTAGCAGCAGGACGGCGAAGATTCGCAAAGAGGAGTAAGAGCATGCAGACGTTAATGAAACACACAAAACTAACATGTGCAGGCAATCACGCTCAGCAAAGCAACCGCCTCGCGACTACTCGCACGAGGAAGCACAGTCAACGAATGGCAACTTGGCTTCGCGACCAGCCCCAACGTCAACCCCGTCCGCCGCTTCCGTGACAACAGGCCAGTCGCACCATGACCGCATTGCCTCTGCAAAGGAGAAAGCTCTAAAACGTGTCCAAGAGCGAATGGCGGCTGCTGGTCTCAAGCCCACTGTGGAGCCTAGTGAAAGTCCTCAGCAGCGGCAGGAACGTGAGAAGCAAGAGCGAGCCGAAAAACTCCGCAGGGCCGAGGCCGAAGATGCCAAACGCGAGCAAGAACGTCAGCAGAGACTCAACAATGAGGGAGTAGTTCCTCCGAGTCCGAAAGCTGACAAGAAGCCGCCTCCTCCACCCACTCGAAAGCAGAGGCAAGATAGCACAGATTTCTCCGCGAAGAAAGCCGCCGAGGCAGCAGCCCGCGCTAAAGCGGAAGAGGAAGCAGCGGCACAGATCAGGGCCGAGCAGGAGGCAGAGGCGCGTGGACGCGAACGGTTGGAGTGAGTACCTATTAATCATCTGGAGTGACTTCCACTGACACTTAGGCTAGGGCGCAAGCCAAAACGCAAGAAGACGAGCTTGAGAGGGAACGCGAGGCCGCTCAAGCCCGCTTGCGTGCGCTTGAAGAGCAAGTCAAGGCTGGTAAGGTCAAGAAACAGGAAGAAAAGGCTCGCAAGCGGGCAGCGGAGAAGGAGGCAAAGGAGAAGGAGGCCAAGCTCGCTGCACAAAGAGCTGAGCTTGAGGCGGCTAGAGAGAGAGAGCGGCAACTCCAGCTTCAACTGGAGCAGTTGGGAGACGACTCGTCGTCAGACGACGATGACGATGGCCCACAACAAATTACGCCTCAAGAGAGCACTCCAGCAACCAGCCAATTGCTCACTGGCTCAGTCGCTTCCCCACCATCAAGTGCTGCTCCTATTGAACACTCTACAAGCAGTGGTTATGAGCCTACACCGGTTTCTAGCCCTCCCGCCGCCGAAGAATCGAGGAACCCATATTTCCGAAAACTTTCCCAATCACTACCGTCTGAGAATGGAAAGCCAGCCTTTTCTCCGCCTATCCCACAGGCCCAACCGTTTTCACCTCCACCAGTCGCTCCTCAAGCCCCGGCACCACCTGCGGAAAGTCTACCATCGACAAATCCTTTCCATCGAATTGCTCAACAAGAGGCCGCTAAGCCGTTGACTCCCAGCTTTACTGGTGCCCAGTCACGACGTCGTCCCGAGGAGGATGAATGGTCGGCAGCAGGTTCGGAAAAGGATGAAGACAGTGACGACGAAGCCGATCACCCAGGTGGCGGATCAGCAAAGCACTTGGCTTCGATTCTATTCGGCACCATGGCACCACCTAGACCATTGTCTGCTATGGACAGCAAACCCCAAACGCCTGTTCAAGAGCCACCACCTATTCCAGGTGCATTTGACTCCGCTTCCGCTCCACCACCTCCACCGATGCCGGGGACTAATGCACCAACAGCACCGCCGCCGCCTCCTCCAATGCCAGGCTCCGGTGCTTACGGTGCACCCCCACCACCACCTCCCTTCCCTACATCGGATGCCCCGGGAGGTCCGCCGCCACCACCGCCAATGCCTGCGCCTGCCCGTTCCGGAACCGGCGATATTGGTGCCTTGCTTGGCGAGATTCAGAAAGGTAGAGGTTTGCGAAAGACTGAAACAAAAGACAGGAGCGCAAGCGCTGTTGCGGGAAGAGTCCTAGATTAGATGATGATTGGAAGAAGACGAGGCATGAGGAAGCAGGTAGAGAAGACCGGGAGAGGCAATCAGACACGGCGACTTGAACATGAATTGAATATTTCTGCCCTTGTATATCAGCTACGATTATTGTGCCGAGTAGAACTAACTACCTAGTATTCCGGGCAGTTTGGACGCCCAGGTCAAGCCGTTGCCGGCAGGCCGGTTTACAGGGACAACACGTGACCAAGGGTGTGGGTGTAGACGTGTGGCTGCGCTAAACCGTTCTGGTGCATGTCAACAAACGACTCACTCCAACTGTTTTAACGCTCATAACAACCTTCGAGAGCGTCCACCACAATACATCAGGCGATGGCAAGGCGAACAACCCACCTTTGAAACAACCGAGGAGAAGCGACAGGTGGTTTCACTGTGGATCTTGAGGACATACGCCCTTCTCGAAGATAAACAAGGTCTCTAATATCAGGATCACAGACACGATGCCTCGCGTCGCAAGAGATTCCAGCGGGCGGCCGAGTCGGCAAGCAGTTGTTATGAATATGGCGCGAGAGAGTGTCAAGGGTTCTCCAGTGAAGTATGACCATCTGTCGCAAACAGCTTTACTTGGAGCGATACGAAGCCATGCGAACTCCTTTGCTGGCCCGTCGAGATCGCAATTGGTGTCGAATGCCGATGCTGACCTACGATGCTCTCACAACAGATTGGCACTCAACGATGACAAGGGCGAAAAGGTTGCTCGGCTGCAATCTCGACACGCGCTCCAGGAAATCCATATGAACGAGATTCGCGCGGCAGCAAGCCCCATGCGCAAACTCAACCAAAGACGAAGAGAGTCCAGCTACAGTAACCTGTCAGATGCACCCCGAACTCCAAGAACATCGGATTATGGCTCGCAGGTACGAAGAAGAGGAGGATTGAACAACCCACAGCGCCAAATGAGCGAACACCCACGAAATAGCATGGGCCGAGTCGCCGAAGACAACGGAGTCACACCCATGAAACGCGTCCCGATCCTCGCAAACTTTGAAGAATGGATGAAAATGGCAACCGACAACAAAATCAATGCTGCAAACTCATGGAATTTTGCTCTGATAGATTATTTCCATGATATGAGTCTATTGAAAGAAGGAGACGGAGTCAACTTTCAGAAGGCGAGCTGCACGCTAGATGGCTGCGTCAAGATCTACACGAGCAGAGTCGATAGTGTGGCAACGGAGACCGGCCGACTGTTGAGTGGTCTCGCAGACGGGGGTGCCTCTGAAGGTGGCAAAAGGCGAAACAAAGGTGATGGGGAAGAGGAGGATGACGATGAAGAAGGCGAAGAAGACGAGGATGGCGAGGATGGCGAAGGAGGTGGGAAGAAAAAATCTAAGAAGAAGCCGGCGCGCAGCCACGAAGCCACACTCGCACCTGGTTTCGCATCTTTCCAAGGCAAAAAGCTCGAGCTCGAGTTTGCGGTTGACCCTCTTTTTAAAAAGGCATCTGCGGATTTTGACGAAGGGGGAGCTAAAGGCTTGCTGCTGAATCATTTATCCATCGACTCTGACGGGCGCATCGTGTTTGACAGCAGCGATGATGCGGGAGATGCTGCTTTGGGAGGTGACAAGGAAAACACACCGCAAGAAACGGAGCAACAAGAGCCGAGTCACAGCACTCAGGATGAGGAGCCCGTCGCATATGATCAAGACGAAGAAATCGACCTCGCTTCTCTAGCATCCAAGTTCTTCCCGGACATGAGCGTACTGGACTCACAGGACATTTGCCCGTCTATGAAATCGTTTGCCTTGGGCGACCCGTCTGGAGACCTGAACCTACCTTTCCTGAAAGTGCCCGAGGAATGGAAAGAACAGAAAAGAGCCCAGACACCAGCACCTGGAACAAATCTACCCCTAAGTGTGGCCGACCAGACAGGAATCTTCCTGGACGGAAGCAATGCGATGGGTTTTGACGACGATTATGACGACGCCGACGGGCTACTCGGCGGCTTCGATGTCGCAGATAACGTGGGCTTCGGTGAAGGAGGAGAAGCCTGGGCGAAAGATACAATTGAAGCTCAGGCCCGTGTTGCTCGGGCAGACGACGTGGACGACAACCTTCTGGAAAATGGAGGTGACGGTTACGCACTGTCTTTACAGCATAAGTATCAGGAGGATGCAGAGCGTGAGTCTATTATGGCTTATTTCGACAAAGCATTCAACTCACGCGCAAAAGGCAAGACGGCGTTTCTCACCCTCGAAAACTGGCGAATGCAGAAGATCCAGAAAGCACAACAAGAAGCCAGTGGCACAAATGCGCCACCCGCCAGACAAAAGAAGGAGAAGGAGCCATATGAGATTGATTTTCTGGGTCCTATGTCAGAATCTCTGACGGAGTTACTTGAACAACCCCCTGTTTTGAATTCGCAAATCTCCCTGCCGAAATCGCAGTGGCGGACAAAAGGTCGCAATCTACTGGATAAGGATGACGAGGTGGTGGACCCAAGAAAATTGATGCGCTTATGGACAAAGCCAAAGTGTCGGGTGGGTAGAATCAGAAGAAAAGAGGGCGGTGTGGGTATGGGCATTATTGACGAGGGTTTCGGAGCGAGGAATCGTGTCGGAACCACAAACGCCTTTGCTGAAGGGGCGAGTGATATGGATGATGAGGGCCGAAAAGGTGACTATGATGCGAACTTCTTCGCGGACGACGATCAGATGCTCCCCTTTGATGGCCCATTGCCCATTGACGACGATGACGACGATGGGATTGATGGAGGTGGTGATGATGGCGGACAGGCTTTCATGGATGCGAGGGAGATGTTGTCGCCTCAACCCGAGTCACAGCAGGATCAGCAGCTCAACCTCCTCGGCGAAGCTGGAGCAGACCATGATCCTTCTGGATCCCAGCAGTCACAGCAAGACCCGCAACGAGCAAGCCAACCTGACCTTCTTCCAGGCAGTTTCGGCAGCCAACTGGTGACACAGGCTGGGAGACGGATCCGACCCGAGTACGTGAACTACGCGCGAACGGCAAAGAAGGTCGATGTGAGGAGGTTAAAGGAGAATCTATGGAAGGGTATGGAAGGGCGATTGAAGTTGATTGATGTGTTTGATCGACCCTCTGCCACAGCTGCAACTGAGCAACAGAGAGTTGACGATGGTGATGTCGATATGATGGATATCGATGACCAGCCCCAGCATGACATTCAACCCGAAACCGAGCCTCCTATATCGACGTCGGCTGACGAAGGTGTACCCAACAACGACGAAGAGGGAAGGTTGAAATTTACAGATATCATCCAGGACCTTCGCTCCTTCTACCCCGAGCCCCAAATGAAGGACATCAGCACGTCCTATTGTTTCATTTGCTTGCTACACCTGGCAAATGAAAAGGGGCTAGTGCTAGAGGGCGAAAGGGACGGGAATGACGCCATGCAGGAGATCAGAGTCACTCGGGATCCGACGGTCGGAGAGGGATATGAAGGAGAGTAATTTTCCACGTTGAGCTTGGGTGGGTGAGCTTTGTCTCTTTTGCTTTGTATACTTCAAGGGCACCTTTGGGTTTTATTTGCCCGGACGTTGGACATGGAGATTCGAGCGAGGGTGGATATCCAGGATATGAGAAACACGAAATTCTTTTCGACAGCTGGGTTGCGCAGTTACCCAGCCATCCTACATCTGCATATTGTTGGAGAGCCAGTTTCTCATCGCAGCTTTTGGTGTTTGGTCGATGGCCGGCCTCCTTCCTTTCTCTGCTACCTAGGAAAAGAAACATCTGTGTCTCGACCACGACGCCGCCACCGCCAATGCTTTTTGAGAGATGTCTCTCAGAGGCCGATAGCGACAACTCTGGCAGCTTTGACAAACAAGTTCAGTTTGCTTGCTACCCCGTCGTGCAAAAAGGAATAAAAGGAGCCAGAGATAGAGACGGGAACCAGGCCGTCATCAGTGTATGTGTGTGTGTTTGGATATATATATAATCCCCGAACACTCGTCGCCGTAGGTCATTTCGCTGACTCATCCCTCGCCGCTTTACTCTCCCGCTAACGACTATTTAGTCGAATCGCACCCCTGGATTGCGATGGGCTTGGTATCCTTGGCATCGTGATCGTAGAGCGGGGTACGAAGCCTTGGAGATAGCTTCTCCAGCTCCAAGGACTACCCTATCTCTGCGTTTCGACACATTCACGTCCATCATGTGGGCCCCGTATAAGAAGAGAGCATCTCCGAGAGCGTGTGATCGATGCCACAGGATTAAAGAGAAATGTCTGTTTTCCTCTCAACAATCACAAGTTTGCGACCGCTGTGCTCGACTCAACCACGATTGTAAAACAGAACGTCAAGCATTACGTCCTGGTCGTCCTTCCACTTTCAGGCCCCGTAAAATATTGAACACCTTCGCGGAGACAGAAGAGACAGAAGAGACAGCGAGATTTGAAGAGGTACAAGACCCCGAGAGCCAGGCTGAGGACGAGGGCAATGAAGAGGAGAATGATGTCCAGTCGGCCTCAGGGGATCAGGCCATGTCGGATCTCGATGACGGAGCAATGTCCGCGTGTGTCCCATTCCCTTCCGACACGTGCTTGTTCCCTTTGACTGAGCAGATTGCTCAGTTCCCAAACATTCGCCATGCCGTTAGCGGACAGGATACACGACTGATAGAATTCATCTTGGATCAAAACGGCTTTGTGAAGTTCTACGTCTTTGGCGCCAGCTTCCGGCCGGAGATGCAGAGGGTGCTTGCGACACAATTCCTTTGCACGCCCGAGCTCGTAGCAATGGGCTACCTCGGTATGGGTGGGACCATTGCCAATTCGATGGGACTTCTCCTAGGCCGGCACGATGACGAGACCACTTTGAAGAACACTGGACGCGCACTCAAGACACTCCTACGGCTAGTAGTCTCGACGCCGGAGGGCATTGCGGCTGCTCTCAACCTCGGGCTCACGCTCATAACCTTCAATCAGAGTCGTATAGGACACCACACGCTCGATATAGCTCGGGCAGCCCTTCGGCTCGTGGCACCGTGGTATCTGAATCGCCGCCTGACAGATTACGTGGAAATGGATCCCAACTTCCTCTGCACACTCTTCTCCGAAACATTCGAATGCCTCTGTCACCGACAGATACCGACGTTCCGGTATCGTGTACCAGTTCCGGACAGAGTCGACAGGTATTACGGTATCAGTCGCTCTTTGCTCCCGGTCTTCTATGATATCTGTGTCTTTTCGCATTCGTTGAGATTTCGTCGCCGTCCTAAACGACATCAGCAAGACCACAGCAGCTATACAACAGGCCAAGATCTTGCAGAAGATGACAACGTGGAAGGCACCCGAGGAGGACCTGATGAGGAGAACTACCAAGACGGAGACTGCGAAACCTGGGCCCATTTACTAGCAGCCGTGGACGAATTTTTGTGGACTCATAAATTGCACGAGCAATTCGAACAGTCAGCTGCGTTGTCCGCGTCGGAATTCACCTACATGGGCCTTCAAGCGTGGTGCTACCAAGCTACGGCAAGGTTGATTCTCCATCAACTCGGGCCGTCTACGGCACATAGCAAATGCCTTCGACGAGCGATTGCAGAGTCCATCCTCACGAAGGTGCAGCAGATCCGCCAGATGGAGCTGTACGGGTCACGGTATATACTGTTTGCCTATTTCATCGCCATGACTGAGATGGAGAGAAGCAAGGTAACCGACGACGACGTTCTGGGACAAATGGTTGAACTTACGAGTGGTGTGGCGAGAGCTTCATGTTATAACATGAAAGCATTTCTGGACTATTTCTGGTCAGCTCGAGGTCAGGATCCACAGACACTATGGCTTGATCTTGTATCCTCGGGTCCAAAGTTCTCTATAGGGCTTTAGTGCTATATACACTATAATACTAACATCAAGGTGTTCATTTCAATTTCTTGCGAAATCATGTCCAAACCGCACCTCCTCCCTTCATCCTTAAGGAGTCACCTTCTGCCCACCACTGGATGGGCATTATCCCTCTTCCTTCCTCTCCTCCTCTTTCTCTCTCTCAGACAGATCGACATATCCATTTCTTTGACCAGATCTCCTCGTTTACTTTTGCGTTTTGTGACATTTCTCGTTGACCCCGACAGAATCTCTTCAATTTCCTCTTCTTTCCTCTATTTCTCAGAAGATATCGGTACCCTATTGCTTGGGATGATCCTTTCACTGCCGCAGCAGCGTTCAGGATCGCACACAATTCTACAATTCTATGGAGAGCTTTCGTAGCATCAATGCCCCATCGTCTTCTCCACATACTCGAGATATTTAGGAATGCTTCTTTTGCGCATGGCTCGGCCCCACTTGATGAAGATGAAGGTCGTAGATATCTGGGCCATGGCCGCAAAAGCTGCGACCAGGAATGCGTTACGATAGCCCATGTTCAAGACCCAAGGTGTGAGACTAAAAAGGTTCAGAGTGCGCAGCACAGTAAGTCAGATCGAATCCAAGAAGAACAACGAACGAGTGGGGACTTCTACTGACCCGTACGACACGGCGAAACTCATGGTGTTCCGGATCAGAATGACAGTGATCAAGGTTTCGCCACTGAGACGACGGTAGCAGTCGACGCAGTATGTGATAGAGATGGAGCAACCCATGGCGATCTGAGACGCAAGAAGGCCCATGGCGAAGACCAAACCAAACCAGTGTATATTTCGGTAGGCCCCAACGCCCCAGATGATGAGCGCTGTGGGGGTTAAAACGATTGAAATGGCCAGAAGCCAGAGACGATGTTCTGGTTCCATGACGCCTTTGTTTCGACGAGCCATCTTTAGTACGAACCAGTCGCTGAAAGGGCCGGTGTATAATAGACTGCATTGAATGATTTCATCATGTCAGTAATGGATCGACGATAGACCGACCATTGTGTCTTCGATCCAGATCTCCAGCACGTACCTCGGTAAAATTCCAAGAAGGGGAGATACATAGGACAAACCAACCATACTGGGCTTGAAGTGATATGGAGGCCCCGATAGGATGAGTGAAGAGGTTCCGTTCAGAATGTTAAACCACACAAGGATACTACCGTAGGTGAAGCCGGCAAAGGCTATGACAGGCCATGTCAAGAAGATCAGGGGGCGGGCCATCATTCCGAGCAGTTTGTTCTCTTGTTGCCAGACTCCGGGCTGGAAAAACTTCAATTTGTCAAAGAACGTCTTCCGGCGGTATTGCTGCGATAGAGTCGCCGACACCTCAATCGTCTCGTCTGTGCTTGTGACCGCCGTTGTGTCATTGACCTGCGGTTTTTTGGGATTGTCCGGGAGTTCAGCCGTGGTAGGGTCGGAGACAGGGTCCACCGAGTTCGGGGATACCATCTCACTTGCTGTCATGACCGTCAAACGTTGATAGTTTGTCTCTTCCATGAAGAGGTAGAGGAAGATGAATGCCGCTAGGCAGAGGATTCCACACCAGTACTGTCAGGTCCATGATCAGCTGATGAATTATCGGGCGCTGATGGGGCTAGATAGTCATGTTAGTACTTACCATGACCCATTCCCACCCTTGTCCATCGTTGATGAAGCCTGCGACGATGGGTGCAAAGAAGCTTGCTCCAGTGAGTGCAAGTGCATAAACCGCCATATATGTTCCGCGCTGGTGTGTAAAGTACTTGGGAGAGTTAAACATTGGAACCGACGACAATGTAGTGGCAATTCTTTGCAAGCTCCTTCGCAAGGGGAACTTACAATGTCTGCCACACTGACTTCTCCTAGACTTTCCACTGGGCTACCAATGAACCCTTGTAAAACCTTGTTGGCGATGTATTCTCCGTTGGATTTTGTGTAAGGAGCCCAAAACATGATCCCCTACATATGAGGGTCACTAAGGCCTGATGGAAGAGCCGAGTTGACATGCTTACCACCGAGATGAGCATCGTGATCACATATACGGGGCGTTTGCCGTATTGGATGGCCAATGGCTGAAAGATCAAACACCCCCAGCCGTAAGCAAGGAACATGTATCCAGTTCCAGCATTGAGATCAGCCAGTGTCAAGCCTCTTGCGTCGGCGAGGGGTTGCAAGATCGAATAGATGGCAGCGCTCGTGTAGGCGATCACGAAGGTGTAGCTGTTGCGTAATGGCCAAAGTGTTAGAGAACAGGCTCGCCGAATGCTAAAAGACGGGAAGCTTTGAACACTTACATAGCCATACAAATTGTTGACAGCATTTTTCGTCGCGGGCTCCAGTTCAAAGGGTCCTCAGGATCCGCCGAAGGGGCTGGATTCAATATAACGTCTTGCTTTTTCCCGGAGGCATGCTTAAGCAAAAGCGTCCGTTCCAGGTCGACCAGATGAACCGTGCCAGGAATAAATTCGCGCTCAGCGTCAGCCATCTTGCACTCTTGATACCAAAGGTTATGCGGGTCGTGAGTAAGTTTTCTTGATCAGCAGTAAATAATAACTGATTGTGGCAAATGCTGAACAGACGTGCGCTCAAGACGAGATGGATTGTGCTCCCTTTTTATAGTTGGGCCAGCCTTCGCAACTGTATTCGTATTTCCATCTCCCCTAACGGTTGGACGTCCGTGAACTTGTCCGCCGTAGACGACGTGATGGTCTAGTGTGAGCCACCGCTCATGTTTCCGAGGAAATGTGGTTGGCTCTACACATTGATTCGAGATGTATCTCACCCGTGCCTGTCTTGCAGGCGAGGCAAATGTAGTTAGATCCAATCTGGCCTTTCTGGCGGCGGCGTCTCCAATAGCAATCCGACTCGAAGAAAGATCGGCACGTAGTCGAGCCATGCCAAGGCGAAGTCGATAAGCCGGGATAATTGCGATAGAACTTACGAGGTATAGCAGACCGGGACAAATACAAAAGGCTGTCGATAAGCCGGAGGGAATGGGATAAACTTCCGATAAGCCGGGATAAATGTGATAAGATGCAATAGCCTTGTCGATAAGCCGGGACAAACGTGATAAACCGGAACGAATGTGAGAAATCCCCGCAGATCTAATTAGCTTAGTCTCAAGTTTCATGACTCTGATAGGCTCATCCTGTGCCACTCGACCGGCCAATATGGAAATGGACAGTATACGCTATGTTGACCCCATATATGGAACTATATGTAAAAAGGAAGAACTCGCACAACCTTGACAATCATTCACTAAGATTCACCATCTGGCCTCTCAAGCATAACGACCGACAAAAATGACCAATTCATGGGAAACCAAGGCTGAGATATGCCGCAAGATTCTCACGGACTCCCTGAACCAGGAATGGCTTCTTCCACAAGCACAATTACCTCCTCAATCCACAACAAATATCATGATGTTTCCTGACACGTGTGGGAAGCTAACGGATCGCGAGACGGCCATCACCAAGTTGACAGCAGAAGGTCTCACAAAGAGAATGGGGATTGGCGAAATGACTGCTACTGAGGTAGTCATCGCCTTCCTCAAACGCGGCCACATCGTTCACCAGCTATGCAACTTTGCGACCGAGTTTTTGGTCAAAGAGGCACTTGAGCAGGCCGCAAAGCTCGACAAACATTTCGAAGCCACGGGCAAGCTAGTTGGACCACTCCATGGTGTACCGATCTCGGTGAAGGAGCACTTTGGTTTCAAGGGCAAGGTGTGCCATTCTGCCTACGTCTGCTTCATTGACCACATTCCAAGCGAAGACGCCTTGATCTTGAGAATACTCCGTGACGCAGGCGCGGTGCTCCACGTCAGAACAAATGAGCCTCAGATTTTAATGGTACATCAAGAACTTCAGAGTGCATATGATCCTTTGAGTGAAATGTCGGAAACTAACCGGATCTGAACAGTCCGGCGAAACCGACAATCCTATCTATGGAGTATCGGTCAATCCCTATAATCGAAACCTCACACCCGGAGGGTCTAGTGGTGGTGAAGGCATCGCCGTCGGCACGCACTGCTCAGTGATTGGTCTAGGAACAGATATTGGAGGCTCTGTCCGTGTGCCGGCCGCGTTTTGCGGAGCGTACGGTCTGCGCACGACCGCGCTACGAAATCCCTACAAAGGGATTTTCTTCCAGCCTGACGGACAGGAAAGTATTCGATGCATCGCTGGACCTTTGGCAAACAGCCTTGAAGACATCAACTTGTTTGAGAGCGTGGTCTTGGGCAGTGAACCATGGGACGAAGAAACCAGTTTGGTACCTCTTCCATGGAAGAACGTGGCGCCACCGAGTGTCAATGATCTCACTGTGGGTGTCATCTGGGAAGACGGGTAAGTGACGTTAAGCTTTACCATGGGGGCAAATTATTATTGTACCGTTTTACTGAGATATCTCTGATGCTTTAGTACATGTCGACTCCACCCACCGATGCTTCGTGCGCTCCGAACAGTGGTCTCACAACTCCAAAATGCCGGGGTAAAGGTGGTAGATTTCGAGCCATTTGAGCATTCAACGATCGTGGATGTCGCAAAAAAGCTCTTCTTCGCCGATGCAGGGCAGTCACAGAAAGAAATGCTCGCTGATGGAGGAGAGCCAATCGTGGCCCTGACACAATTTGCCTTTGATTTCGCCGTGCAAGAGCCCATGACGGTCAGAGACAACTGGGCTCTGAACGATAAGCGGGAGGGGTATCGAGCAACGTAAGTATATTGGCCTCTTCGCACTGGTGCTGTACTTACAATCCTCACCGCGCAGATACCATCGTCTAATGAAAGAACGCGGGGTCGATGTCATTCTGTCGGCTGCATACCCAGGTCCTCCGGCAGAGTTGGGAACATTTCACTACTGGGCCTACACAACTGTGTGGAATCTCCTAGACCAGCCCGCAATCACATTCCCAACTGGCTTGACTGTCGATCAAGACCTGGACAAGCCCTTTGAGAAATTCACCCCACGGTCGGACGTAGAGAAGAAGGAGTTTTCCAAATGTCAGATTCACACCTTCAGTGTTGCGCAACCAGACGGCTAATCTCCATCATACAGACACTCCTGAGAGATTCGCCGAAGCTCCACTCGCTCTCCAGCTGACAGGCAAGCATCACCAGGACGAACAATTGGTTGCTGCATGCAAACTTGTTTCAAATATAATACAGAATAAATGAGTCAACGACTTTACCCCGGCCCCGGGGAGAAGCTGACTTGAGACTTTTCTTCTGTATTGTGCTGATAATTACGTATCAAGTATAATAATAAAGTTGTTGCGACCTGACCTCCATGTGACGACGATGGAGCTCAAGGAGGGAGAAACGCGGAGCGAAGGAAGAACGAATCAAGAGGACAAGGAGCAAGGGTCCCGTAACTGGTCCAGGACAGGCGAGACTGGGTCACCTCAAGACTCGAGGTTATCAGTGTAGTCAGCGTGTTCGATGAGGCTCGACCATTGATGACACCGAGTGGGATCAAGGGAGATGGCTCTATGTAACGATGATTATTTTATATCTTTACTTCGTCGTCAACTTCGCTCACGATCCTACCCCTAAGTTTCAGGATTACTTGTGTCTCCCTAGTGCGTCGACGCCCTTTCCTAAACGAAAATAGTAATGGATAAAGTACAGTTCGGGGTATATAGAATGCATGTGTATATATATATGTATATGGATGTATATAACCCCGTTTTCCACTAGCAGTCTTTCTTGTCTTTGGCCATCGTACCGAAATAAATGTATGACCGGCCACCGATCCTATTCGACTAAGGGAAGAGGATCAACTCGCTCACACTCGAGGCGTGTCCTCTTTCTCGTTTTGCCTCTCGGTTTGCTTCTTGGCTAGGTTCTTCTTCTCATTCTCTTGCTCTTGCTCCTGTTTCTTCTTCTCTTCCACCCTCCTCCACCGCTGCTGCCGCCACTCCATGCCCCATCTGGCCTCGGCCCAGAGGAACACCGTCGCAGCGGCTATGAGCATAGCGGCGAGGAAGAAACACCAGCCGAGACCCAGCCCGGTGAGCATGTCGTTGACGACGGCGGCACCTACGGCGCCGAGGCCGCAGCGGACGAGGTTGGCGGCGGCGGACGCGGTGGAGACGCTGTCCGGATAGATGTCGGAGAGGAGGGTGCTGAGCGAGTTGGAGGCGACGACGAGGCAGAAGCCCAGGATGAACTGCAGGACGAGCGGGACGGCGAGAGAGGCGTGGTGCTCCAGCGCCCAGCCGTAGGGGAGCAGTGCCGCGACTTGCAGGATCTGTGTGAAGAAGACGGCCTGCAGGCGGGCGCGCTCGATGGGGAAGTTCCGCAGGTCGTCGCCGCGCTTGCGGTCCACGGTGACGCCCAGCCTGTGCGCCGTGCGCCGGTAGTTCCAGTCGAGGAGGCGGCCGTTGCAGAACGAGCCGACGGCGGCGGCAACGCCGAGCGGTCTACACGCTTGGTCAGTTTTGAGCTTCGAACAAAAAGATGGAAGAAAGAATAAGGAGGGAAAAAGGGGAAAGATGACCACTCACAAGAAACATAACCCGACCTCAAGCTCGTTGAGTCCGTATAGCCTGGGGAACACGGTCGGTGTACTCGTCATCAGAACCAGATTACTGAACATCATGATCCCGGTGTACATGATGATACAGAACGCGTCCGGGTTGGTGAGAATGACAAAGGACCCCAGCGGGTTGGGGAACCGGATCTTCGCGTCTCGCTGCCGCTCTGCCAGATCATGATGCGTCCGCTCATAGTCGCGTCTCTCTTCGGCGCTCATCCTCTTCAGCCTCCGCCGGCCGGCCATGTACTGGACGACCGACTGGCGCCACCACTGATACGGCACGATGCTCCCGTCGTCCACGATCTTGCGGTGCGTTTCGGGCATGAAGACGATGTACAGGACCAAATATCCGCCACTGACAATAGTGAGGAACCAGAAGACGGCTCTCCATCCTAGGAACTGCGTCAGAAGGCCGCCTATGGTGGGGCCCAATGCCGGTGCCGTCAAGACACCAGCCGCCATGGGACCGATGTACTTTCCCCGTTCGGCCGTGGTGACGATGTCGGCAATGACGCCGTATCCGAAAGCGACCGTGCCACTGCTGCCCGCGCTCTGCAGGCACCGCAGGACGAGTAACGCGGCATAGCTGTCCTGCAGCGCCAACCCAATATTCGCGGCCGTGTAGATGGTGAAGGCGATGATGTACCCCAGCCGTCGCCCACTCGCGTCGGAGAAGGTGCCCATGAAGCTGGGCGCCAGCCCCTGGAAGATCATGTACGTGGTGATGGAGACGTTGATCAGGCTTTGGGAGAGATTGTATGTCTTCGTCAGAATCGGGAGGACCGGGTAGTAGATCTGGCTGGACAGCGGGGAGAAGAAGGACGCCATGGCCGTCATGGTCACAATGAACCATTTGGCGCGGTCGGAGAAGGCGCTGTACGCTTTGTGCTCGTTGGTTTTGGCGCGAGTTAGAGTTGGGGGTTGTGCTTCGACGTCGTCGCTCTCCTTCAGCTCCAGTGGTGGTGGTGGTGGTTCAGACGCTCCTTGAGCGGGGGAGTTTGTGGTGTCGGTGACATCTTCGCTGTTAGAAAAACAATTCGCTTTCGCTTCGCCGTTCGTGTCACTAACAGCAGTGTCCGCTTCTTTGGTCGTCATGGTGGAAAAGGCCAATCGAGGAGGCGCCTATCTGTTTCCAAGCCCGAAACCCGTGTTGACCGAGTATTGATATCCCGCACGCTGCTCTATATGGAGGTCAACCTGGATGAATGAAGTAGGCCGCTAGTTGAACATTGAGAGCCGTCCACCTTTTTCGTTAAAATTCGGGTACCGATGCTGATAAGTCTCTGGATCGAGCTGTGACGAGTCTCTATCGGTGTGCATGGGATGGACGCATATAAGCGATAATATCTGCTTGAATAGATATCGGCATCAGCGAGACATAAATCATTATCCTCACCTGGAATATGCCACCTGTTTTGTAAGGGTCGTCGGCCTAGTTTTCCTCTTCGCCCGTTGCAGACTCGACGTGGCCCGGTGTCGGGCACCGGCCACCAAAAACCGGGCCGGTACAGGACGACCATAACCCCACGGCGATCAATCCAGGGACGACGGAGCAATCAGGTTCTGCCTCTCGCTATAATTCACGCAGTCCCTTGTCGACCGGAGAAATGTCTCAAATTGCTGCCTGTTCACTGCCTCATCGCGGCATCCAAAGGATTCGGTTCGGTGTTCTTCCTCCACCCTCTTGAGGAAGAAAGGAGAACCTGGACCGTCGACATTCAACCTTCTTGTCCATCAGCGTCACTTGGCCTGCGTGATCCCTAGCCAGCCATGCCAGACCATCAGATTTTCAAGACTGTGGTGTCACTGGTTGAAAAGGACGGATCGAAACCCCTTCAATTGGCCTTTGGCTCGCGCGTCGTGAAACCGGGCGACAAGATCCCCAAGGGAGGTGAGTTGACTTTTTCACATCAGTGTCCCTGTTTCTCAGGTCATGGTCCATCCAAACAATACCCGTCATCTTGGTGGTCCTTCTCTTTTCTCGTCTATTTCGCTAACTTACAACCCCTTGGAAAGAAGCTCAAGGACTCCCAACACTTGAGTGGGACACAGCAAGCCCAGACCAGAAATTCGTCGTCCTCAGCCTCGACCTCGACGCACCTTTTCCCTCGTTCGCGCCGCTGAGTCCCATCCTGCACTGGCTCCAGACTGGTCTCGTCATCGGAGGATCAAGCAGTGCCGATGGCGTTTGTCCCGCTGCTGCTGGCCAGCTAACCTCGCCGGACCCCGCCATCGCATTCTGGGCAGGGCCCGGCCCTCCCCCAATCAGCAGCCCGCACCGCTACATCTTCCTGCTCTACGCCCAACCACCCGACTTTGACGCACGCACGTTCACGAAAGCGGGTGGCTTTGGGATCAGGGACCGCATGAGGTGGGATCTGTCGCGGTTTGAAAAGCGGGCGAAGCTGGGCACGCCCGTCGCGGCGACGTATTTCTTGAGCAATTAAATTCAGGGCGTTGCAGTGTGGTTGGCGTCGGTGATAGAGGGGGATTAGGAGTATTATTATTATTTGCGAAGGACAAGGCAAGGCGTGCTCGTGCTTGGTTTGTCTTCTGGTCACTTGGTCAGCACTTTCTACACACAACAAAATGCGAGGTCGCGATGAAGCTTTAATTTGTGCATGAACCGTTTCAGCCACGAATCCTCGAAGCAACATAGATCCTACGGAAGACATAGATGCCAACCTCCCTGTGGCTAGCTAATAGCTGAAATCTTTCTATTTGTCTAGAAACATCTATCGCTGGGTTCTATATTTATTTGGCTTTGCGACAGTCCATGAATAAATCTTTCCTCTCCATGCCGTCCGGTGCTTGTTCTAACAAATCCCCAGCATCATCAAGACCCCAGCGACATCTGCATGTGGCAAGTCTCGCCAAAGCTTGTGCGCCTCTATCTGGTGGCGTCCATCTCCACTGCTTCTCCATAATTTCCCGAGCTGACTATCCAATCTCGCCAGCGATAACAATTGATGATGGTGGAGTGCGTAGCCTCAGGCCACTGACCGTAATCGGTCACAGCTTGTCCAGATTGCCGAGGGGATATGTGCTTAAGGTACTCAATTGCCCTGCTCAAGATCAAGGCCGCCACCAGCTCGAATCGACGGGTAAAGGACCTGCTCGGCGGCGACCAGTGACAGATTATAACTTCTCTTGTCTCTTTGTGAGCACCCACATGCCCTCGGCCTCGGTCAAAACCTTGCCATTTTTGTCTACTATTTGACCCCTCGATAGCCACTTGCGACCTTCTTTTCCTACGAGCCAGCTCCTTACGAGCACGTCTCCCGGCGTGGGTACAGGCGCACGGTAGGTTATATTCAGACCGACGGTGAAAAGCGCACCTCGTGGCCCTGGAAGGTGTTGTTGGTGTAGCATCGCACAAAGTCCCATCATCTCGTCAAGAATGGCGCAGGCCATGCCGCCGTGTATGACTTCCGGATGGCCATCGAGCCCCGGGCGACCGATCGACAACAGAACGACGCATTCGGGGTGCTGAGGTACTTCGGTGGGCTCGCTGTGGTTTGTTCTCAATTTTAATTGTCCCTTGGGGCTTTCTGGAGGGTTGGGATAGTCCTTCAACTGCAGAGAGAGGAGGTGAGGAATAGTGTCAGGCGAGTTGATGGTACGAGCAAAGAAGTAATCTTCACCCGTGTCTTTTAGAGTGCGCGAAAACGTAGGGATGGCCTTGTAGAGAGGATCGGCCAGGTATTTATTCGTCCATTCAATAGATGCAAAGTACCGCCGGTCGTCTTCTGAGATGGAGTGGCTGCCGATGAAGTCGGCCATAAAGTCCGTCTTTCCATGTTGTTCTGACATGGTGGCCAGTCGTGTTACCTGTCACACATTAAGTACCCAAGTCGCTATAGCAGATTGAACAGAGCGGCTGGACGCAGACCGCAGTTGTAATTGTATAACTTTTTTTCGGTTTGTATCTCTCCAAGACCACGGCCACGGGCCATGGGGGTCCGAGCTTGTGCCTCGGCCTGCTCGGTAGGTGTGACCAGTAGGAGGCGCTGCATCGCGGACAAGATACGGCTAACTGCATCTTGCTTTGTGAGTGGCGGGTTTTTGGCGGCGGATTTTCTTGCTTGGGGTGTCCGATGCCTAGAACTGTTTGGGTCTGGGCACCAACTAGGGGTGCTCCAAGATTGTCGCAGTGGAGTTGGAGGGTGAGGGGCGCCGGCGATGCGCTGCCCTGGTGATTGGCGCGGCCCTTAATGTGTTTTAGAATTGCAGCAGAGTGACGAATGGGTGGTCCAAGCGGGCGAGCTCCCCAGTCTGGCACCCTGTCGTTTTGGGTTAATAGGTCTCTGTCGGTGCCTCTAGGGGCTTCCAGGTACTAGCTAGTCCCTAATCCAGCAAAGTGGGTGACCAGATAGCGGCATCGCCATGGACTTGATACCGGCGCTCCTGGGAGCTAACAAAAGTGAATGGTGGAAAAGTGCAGCCAGAGTCAGTGAACGCGCAATGGAATAAAAAAGCCACCACCATCCTCTCCCAGCCTCTATCTTGGTCGCCCTTGAAAATTCCATAGCAACCGAAAAGCATCTTGGAGAGACTCCATCTCGCCGTCACCACCCTCAAAGACTGATAAAGGTGAGCTCTTATCCCGACAAACGGGTCCTTCTTTCCACCCAGCTGTCAGTGTGTGTGAATTCTGCCCTCCACCTCCCACTTCACCGAGTACCAACCCACACCTTCTCACCCATCTCTCACTGCTCTCTGTCTCTCTCTCTCTCAGTGTCTGCTTTTTTCCTCCACATACTCTACTTCATACATCCATCAGTCCAACTCTACCAACGTAGTACTTTGAGCATCAATTTGACACTCTGCATAGACAGAAGAGTCCAGCCCGCACTACCTTCACCACCTCCACCATGCAGTACCAGATCCTCCTTGCAGCTTCTCTGGCTGCTGTCGCCCACGCGCAGACCATTGTCACCTCGAGTGCATCCTCGGTCGCAGCCTCTACCACTGTATCGCAAGTGATGCCTGCGGTGGCTACTGCTGCCTTCAACCCTGCTGGAATTGATTCCACGACTGCGTGTAAGAGAGAGGTCCCCACAATTTTCGTCTCTATGGGGAACATACTGATTTTTGAACCTAGTCAACTGGTGCCATGCTCAGCTGAACACTTGTCCCCAGATCTGTGGTGGGTCTGCTTCTCAAAACCAGTGTGATCAGGTACGATAAACGCCGCAACATCCTCAAGCGATCCACAGCTTACATTTGTCTCTAGACCACATTCACCTACACCTGCGTTTGCGCCAACGGAACTGTGCCTGACTGCACTGCCTTTTCTGAGACTCTTCCATTCTACATCTGTCAAGAGACCTACATCCAGTGCGTCAACAACAATCCCAACGACGCCCAGGCACAGTCTGCATGCAAAACCAATGAGCAATGTGGTACTCGCAATGCCACCGCCGAAGCCATTGCGCAAACATCTGCTGCTTCTGCTTCAGTCACTTCCACCTCTTCTGCTCCTGCCTCGTCAGAGACCGCTTCTGCGACCGACACTGCCTCTGAGTCCGCTACCGCATCGGCTTCTGGATCCGACTCCTCTGCCACCGGTGGTGCTGCCATGGGTGTCTCTCAACAGATGACCACTGGTGTCTTTGCGGCTGTCCTCTTGGCGATTTTCAAGGTGCTGGTCTAGTTCAAGACTTGATTGCCGTTGCCGATTCGTCCCAATACTGTAATAAATTGGACAGAGTTTTGCGTCTCAAGGGGACTGGAAAAGCAGAAAAGCATCATGGATACGAAAAGAAGAATATTGGTGACAGTTTCATGGTCATGGATGATGGAAGGATGACTTGGTTTTGAATCATGTCAGAATGGTCAACGGAGTGGAATGACGATATGCGGAAGTGGGCTTGACGATTTATGTTTTTTGAGCGTGTTGGCTCGTGGCCAACAGCACTTTCAATCCTTTAGCGAGCGCGTTTGTGAGGGCTTCAGTTTTTGGAGGCTGAGGGGGGATAGTACTATTGCACAGAGATCAAAAGCTGATAGAGTGCTTAATTAATGTCCATAAGAGGGGTTGAGTGAGACGTGGTTAGGGTTTTCTTCCCCGGATCTGCATTGAAGGATCATCAATGTGGACGAAGAAGAGTCTTTGTTGAATGTTTCCACTTTTCTAAGATGCCACGGCGCATTGGCGCAGGCGGAGAAGGTCGTACAGCCACTCCCTGCACAAGTACTTTGGATGAGGAATGTAAACATGTGGCTAGTGACTGTGGCTAAAGCCAAGGCTTGGCTGTGGCTGAACTGTGGCTAGCGAGGATGCACGCTCAAACTGCGCCCAAGGTTTGCTTTCCCCTCACAAGTTCCTCATGAGGGCAGCACCAGACAACACTGATTATTGGACCAATACCGAGTCTGGTTGGAGCTCCTCTCTCCATGTTTGCGAGGCTGTGGATGCTGGCCCTCCGTTTGACCGTGTTTACCTTGCACAGGCACTGAATGAAGCTGGGGTTCATATTGCACCTACAAAAACAAGTACAAGAACGAGTACATACTGTACCTCTTTCGTTGGACGCTGTACTCGGGACTCAGTAGACTGGATTGGACTGGTCCATCCAAGGATATACAGACCTTCTGTTGGCATCTCTTATAGCTCATTGTGCCTCGTCTTGTGATCACTCCACTACATCGTGCACCAAACCAAAGGACTCCGGCGACGCAATCAAGCACCATGCGCGCCCTCCGATACCACGGCGTCAAAGACCTCCGCGTCGACAACGACATTCCCGAACCGAAATGCGGCGAGAACCAGATCAAGGTCAAGCGTGAGTCTACGCATCATCCTGGACGGGTCGGTTCATGGGTCATGGATCATGGATCATGGACCATGGACCATCTAGCAGGGAGTCAATCGTCTTGTTGTCTTGTATTTCGCAGTCTCTGGACGATGAAAAGCTGATGGATTGTGATTGCGCGTTTTGGCAGCTGCTTTTTGTGGGATCTGTGGAACGGATTGTGAGTTGTTCCTCGTCCTTTACGTCCTTGTCCTCTGGCTCGAGATTGCATTGGAGTGAGTCGAGCTAGCTGGCTAGCTATATCATCACTCTAAATGGGCAACACATGTGGTCTAGGAAGGACAGTCAGTCTGAATGAACCACTTCAACTCACTATCTCCCCTTTATAGTACACGAATACTCGTCGCCGACATTCATCCCACAACCCAACACTCCCCACCCCTTGACAAAAGAGGTGATGCCCGTCGCCATCGGCCACGAATTCTCCGGTGAGATTGTCGAAATCGGCAGTTCGGCGGCGTCCCACCCAAACTTCCAGGGCCAGACCCTCAAGGTCGGGGATAAGGTCGCCGTGCAGCCCACCCTGGCCTGTTTCCACTGCGGCCCTTGCCACGATGGCTACATCAACTGCTGCGACTCGGCCGGGTTTGTGGGGCTGAGCGGCGGCGGAGGCGGAATGAGCGACTATGTCTGTGTCGATGCCCAGTTTGTGTTCAAGTTGCCGGACCATGTCGGCTTGGACGTGGGTGCACTCGTGGAACCGTTGGCTGTGGCGTGGCACGCGGTTGACCAGGTAAGAATAAGGTCCTTCACAGACACTTTTTGAGAAGAAGACGAATGAGGTTTGCGTGGTCTTTTGTTCAAGGAGTCGTGTGTGATGCTGATGCGAAATCTATGTACGTAGTACCCTTTGAAAAAAGGCGACGCAGCGCTCGTCATGGGTGCCGGCCCCATCGGTCTCGGGGTCATCCAATGCCTCAAGGCCCGCGGCGCGGGCACCATCATCGTGGTCGAGATAGCAAAGGAGCGGCAGAACTTTGCCCGGGCCTTTGGCGCGACGCATGTGATCGATCCGAGGTCCGAGGACGTGGTCAAGAGGAGCAAAGAAATCACAAACGGTCAGGGACCGCATGTCGCGTTGGACGCGGCGGGCGTGCCGGCCAGTTTGAGGGATGCGGCGTTGGCGGTGAGGGCGCGCGGCACGATTGTGAACCTGGCGATCTGGGAAAAAGAGGTATGTATCTCCCTGCGTTGTCGCCTTCAAGTGCAAGGAGCCGCCACGACAGCGGTGGAGGGGTGGGAGACAGCAAGGAAGGAGGTAGGAAGAGTTGTGACGAGGCTGATTTCGGGGGGGAGTGATAGGTGCCGTTCCAACCCAACACCCTTGTCTTTGGAGAGAAGAAATACTTTGCGAGTAAGTCATATCATTCCCACTTCATACCTTTTGAATTCATTCTCCTTTTTTCATTCGAGGAGGCTATTCGCAGACTTACTAGCTGGTCTGAAACCGAGCATTTCATCCCATCCATCCATTCACTGTGTCGTGATGTCCATCTACGCAACCATTCTATGACTGATCTGCTCTACGCTAGTCCTGGGCTACCTCCAATCCGACTTTGCGGGAGTCATCAACGCTCTCGCTGACAACTCTTTGCAACCACAAAAAATGATCACGAGCAAGATCAAAATCGATCGCGTGGCCGAGGACGGGTTCCGACCGCTGATCGAGGACAAGGACAAGCATGTCAAGATCCTGGTTGATTGTAGAGCCTGAGGCAGAGGGAGAGGGAGAGGGATAGGAAGAGGGAGGTAAAAGATGGGGAGAACGGGATTGGGGCTGGGTCTGGGGCTGCTGGAACTGGGGAATATATGATCGGAGGCGTGTGGGAAGGGTTGTGTATGTATGTATGTATGTATGCATGTCCATGCCCAATACCTAGCCATGTAGCTGCATCACTATGTACTATGCACAAGTACGAGCAGTGGGTAACCCCACCACCACCAGACGCATCCAGTCTCCTCGAGTGATGTACGGACACTCTGTACCTCGCAGATGCCTACCTACCTGCTCGCAGAATCTGCGTGTACCGATCTCCAGGGAGCATTTCGTAGACCGACATCTCATCTTTCCGTCGCCATCGTAGTCTATCGCCCCTGGCGCGGTGACACAATGGACTATCAAAGAGCATGACGAGGTTTTTTTTTAAAATAATGTGTAAAAAGAAAGCCCCCTGTTCAAATGCGCGTAAAAGGGGCCACCGCCAGGGGTATCATCTGTCGCGTAAAAATAATCAAATACCATACATATCAACGCCGAAGTCACAGATGGTCTAGTCTAGAGACATGAGCAGGCGCAACACACGCACCAGTACAAGTAGCAGTAGCAGTAGCAGCAAACTCCCCTCCTCCTTCCGCTCAGATAAACCATTCAGTGTCCACTTTCCTCATCCAGGATCTGCAGGTGTGGAAATTGAGAATCTGGTATTTATCGCTCGCCAGATTCTTCTCAATCAGGATATCCGCCTGCGAGACTATGCCCTCCCAGAGTTCCCTGAGCTTCCTCTCCCTGCGGTCCCCCTTTGCTTTCCAAACCTCCTTGACGAGAAGCTGGACGACTGTCAGCGCACCGCCCACGCCCAAGGGGCCTGCACTGGACAAGAGTCCAAAGACACAGTCGACCAATAACTCGAAGCGCGAGCGGTTCTTCTTGTCGTTTTCCAGCAATCGACGGAGCGCTTTGCGAATCCCGACTAGGAGGAGCCCAAGTTTCATGCCTCGCTCTTTGTGCTCGTTTGGGTGACTGGTGATCAGTCTGGTCAAGACTCCTTTCAGGAAGTTGGTGGTGGTGCTCTGATCGAGTTTCATGAGGAGATCTGCGATGATCGGGGGAACGAGTCTGAAGAGTTGAAACGAGCCGAATTCCCCATTGTTGGCGCGGCGGGGTTGCGTGTACTGTCGCACCGTGGCGTTGACGAGGCTGGCGATGATTGAGGCGTCACACAGTGGTGGCCGGATGTATCTGGCAAGATACTCCAGCGTTCTCGGGTGGGCCAGACCAATCAGCTCACCGACAAGATCGGCTTTTTTCCCTGACCTAGAGCGCAAGGCAATGGAAAGGATCAGGACGGTGGCCTGGTCAACGTGGACGTTGGACTTGGGACTATTCCCAATTTGTAACCATATTTTGACTCTCTGCTTGGACAGCGCGTGAAGCAGCATCAGGCAGTGGGTTCGATCCAGGTACTTGCGCAAATTCAGGCTTGTGTACATGACTTGATGCGACCTTGGCAGAGGGAGTTTGTCGTATCCAGCGACGGATTTGAAGATGGCCTTGTAAGCCTCGTTCCGGGGATCGATGACGCCCTCAGCACTCTTGACATACCAGAGCTTTCCTGCACGCGTAGTCAACACCCGAGTCTTGTTCTTTGGGCGCTCTAGTGGCCATTGATGAGGCTTCTGTTGGGTGGTTAATGGAGGAGGTCCCTGGATCCGGGATGAGTGATGTCGTCTTCGCTCGCCCAACGTTGGCTCTAAAGACATGATGTCTCTGAACAGAAGATCAAGTGAAGTGAAGAATGTCAAGGTAGTGAAATTTGATCTGGATCAAAGGGCAGGAATCCCCCGCGTCTTGAGAGAAACTTATATACGTTGATAAGAGCATGACGAGGTGACGATACCAGCGAGTATGCCTTGCCTTGGTCATCTGGCATGAAGCTGAAGAGAAAGCGAAAGGTCTAAACGAGTTTATTGGATCTCTCAGTGCTCAGTATGTGAGAAGAGAAACTACCACCAGGGGATGCCAGAATTTTGTGGTTCTTTTGTTAGGGAAATTTGGCCGTTGCACTATACACCCACATATACACAGTACTATCTTGACTCTTTCCGCTTGCCAGGGCCCGGCACCGGGCGTCTTCCGTGACATCATCTCTCCTGGGCTTCATCCAATGTGCGATCAACAAGCTGCGAGCACAGCCTTCGTGTGTGTGCCTGAGGCGCCACAGCCACGCCAAGCACAGCCACATTTTCGGCAACGGAAAAAGTAATGTTCCCACTCTCTCGATTCATGGACCGGAAAAATTTGTCTCCGCAATGCTCGCTCGCCGTCGCACATGATTCAGTAGTATCTCAATCCCTCGACCAGATTGCAAAGGATGTTATCCTCGACGGTCAAGACGGTGCACTAAAAGACTCTTTGCAGAGTATCTCTGTTTTTCATCTTCCTTCCTTTCCTGTTATTCCATGTAGAACGTCAAAGGAAAATATTCTGGATCGCCAGGTGACCAAGGAAATCTCAATGTTCAACTGCGAACCCTCGGGGGGTTTGCCTCGGAGGGGCGTTTCTTTATCGATGAGCACTCACGAAGACTCTCTTATCCATATTATTACCTCGTTCTGTGCGATGACCGGGAAGGTACGAGGTACTCGTTACTTGGTAGAGTGTTCCAGGCACCTACTCGCTAGCTCGTAACTGTCTCCCGGAGACCGAAAATAGTTTGCGGGGGCCGTTTTTTTCTTCTTTAGTCAGCTTTGTTTGGAACAGACCAGGGCGTTCAGGGTTAGTACAGTAGCAGTTAGTACAAGTAGTGCACTAGTACAGGATTTCAGCTTACAGTATAAATAGCCCTGGTACCCAGCTCGCCAGGTAGATACCTATCCCGGGTTATATCACATACATACTCGTAGGTTCTTGTACGAGGGGCGTATGTCTGTCTGTGTGAACCGTGGCCATTTCTTTATTCGAGGTCCAGGACGAGGTATCATTTACAGGGGACTAGCGGACGGTTAAAGGGGCTCAGAAGAACAGTGTGTCAGGCCGTCAGCCGGAGAGGCAATCTTATTTTTCTTTTCGGAGGATCATCATCTTCATCACCGCCGTCATCATCTCAACGTCTGAGCATCTCTGCGTCTCTGTTGTAAGGAATCGAGAATCGGCGAGATATAGGGAGAGAGAAAAAGAGCGAAACAAAATGGCTCAAGTCGACCTCGTTGACACCATCGCCCGAGTCGCCGGCGTCGGCACCAGGCTGTCCATCGCGCTGTACACCTTTTCCGAGACGGTCGCTATCACTACCACTCCCTCGGCCTCCTCGGCCTCATCCTCCTCCTCATCTTCTTCTACAATCGCATCCTCCGCCTCGTATACGGCTAGAGACCTTGCCCGAGATGTGTCGCTGACATGCTCGGTGTTGGCGGAACTACGCGCGAACCTGAAACCCCAGGATCATGATCATGACGATAATCACCAAAGTCATGATAATGGCAAGGCCAAGCTGGACTCCAACGCCGACGCCGACGCGGACTCGGACTCGGACGCGACGTTGAAGATAGCCAAGGAGATCGTGGTCGAGTGCGGAACCTTGTTTAGGGATATGGACGCCCTGGTCGCGAGAGCCGTGGAGAGCTCGTCGTCGTCAAAGGGAGCCGTGATCAGGGAAATGGGTAAGTTTAGCTAATCCCACTCCGACCGACTCTCTCTCTGTCTGGGCCACAAGCTCCAATGACTTTTCTTTTCTAACAAATGAGAAATAGACCACCTCGGCGGAAACCTGGACCGGATCAAGAGCACGCTCCTAATGATGCTTAGTGACTTGTTGAACGCGGGGGATTCGACGGACGAGTATGTTTTCTACCCGCGCCCCCGTGTATCTCTGACAAACCAAGAGAACCCGTGAAGGAAGAAAACCAATCATTTAACTAATTGTTTGTGTGTGTAGGAAGGAGACCCCGTCAAAGGAACACGACGGCGATGACGACAACGCCTCTCAAAGGACGCTGCTAGGAAACATGCTCCGCGCAAACGAGGAAGCTCGGAGAAATCATCCACCCGCCCTCAACGCGACCGGATCCCGCGATGGGACGAGCGCCAACGCACGGCCCGGCGACTCAACCATCCAGAGCTGCCTGAGACACATTGGCAACGCATTGCTGCGGTTCGAACACACCAGTTCCGCCACCCAGCACCCTTCGCGTGTCCGCGTCCGGATCGAACTGGAAAAGGTGTTCGGTCCCTCGCGGTACCAGCCGGGAAGACCGAATCCGTGGGTCGTCCGGTCCATTGTGCGCAGCACGGCTCACCCCCGGCCTGAATACGCCGCCGCCCCGTCAAACCCCGAACCGGACATGTACTCGAGCGTCGCCGCGGGAGCCCTCGAGAGTCTGAACATCGAGGATTATGACGAACCGCAGTATTACAGCCGGGCACCGGCATACCGAAGCGATGGGGCAGGACGAGGCCCTGGTTTGCCGAGAGAGGCCCAGCAACCTCTAGTAGGTCTCTCGGAGAGGGGACAAGGACAAAGAAGGTCAAGCCAAAAACCTTGGTATTCGTCGGTGTGGGAATCCCTTCCCTCGCCGACGACAGCAATGGGTTCCATTCAAGAGTGAGTCTCGACCTTCCTCGATGCTGTATCGTGCTTTTTTTGGAGCTAACACGAATTTCTCCAGAACGATCAAAAAGACAAGCCTTCTTTTCGGGGCAGATGAGGGATCTGAAGATTCTGACCCCGGCGTCAGGCGCAATCAACCCAGAGTCGGTCAAGCGGTACCACCCCAAATACTCGAGCGAGACAGCGCAAAGATCACCAGGTCACCAACCTTTGATGACATTCTCCTGAGTCCGTCCAACAAAGGCAGATCAACACCTCCGCCAGCCGCGAACATTAACCTCGAGAAGGCCACCGACTCGGATTCAAGACCTGCGCATTCCAAGACAGCTGAGGAACCATCGAAAGAGGATTCGCCAGACCTCTCGGCCCCCGTGGCCAGTACGGCGGAACCCTCAAAAGATGCAGCAGACTCTTCTGTCGATAACCCAGCAGGGAAGGAGTCTGCTGAACAAAAGGATCTCGATACAGTCTATCAGCCGCCGAAGCCATGAAAGATACTGTTCGACGATCAGTAGTCTAAACTCCCCTTTAAATAACTATAGATAAAAGCATCTGTGACATGGAAAGCCGCTGAAGGATAACCGTATTTTGTGGGATGGATATACGATCAGCTCTGGGCGCATACGAAGGGCGAGGCTGAAAGAAATCGGGCTAGGGTGGGATGAAGAGCGCATTCATCGTATAATCCATGCATGGGTCATCTCAACTGGTGTGTTCTACGGGTACTCCACCCTAGCGAGGATTGAATAGCCTGATTCTTTGCTCACATTGCTGTTCAATTGGAGGCCTAGATTCTGCCTCGTATCTGAATACGACAGTTGAGACATTCTATTTCGACGTGTTATGAATTTCAGTAACCAGGCCTGCCAGGGTATCAGCCAGGGCCTCACCACATCTATACTTCCAAGGCTTAAAAGCTAGGTAGCCCTCAGCTCGCTCCGAGAAGTGTCTGTTCATTTGTGACACGGCCGGCCGATTCATGAACATGAGTGTGCCGCGTCGTCTCAATGTGGTGATCGTAAGTCAAACCCTGTACTCAAACCTCAGGGCCAGGCCCCAGATTCCTTGTTCCTAGAAGTCATGAATGGCGTCTAATCACTTTCATAATCGCAGGTAGGAGGATCCATTGCAGGCCTCTGCGTCGGTGTTGCGCTGAAGACCCTCCCTGAAATTGGTTCGATCACCGTCTTAGAACGTCAACAGTCGAGCCAATTACAAGACCAGGGAGCTGGAATTCGCATTGGGGACGAGGTCGGAGAATTTCTCCAGAGATTTGCAAATGCACCCATGAGTTGTTACGGCATTCCGATCAACTCGTTGAATATTCTCGACTTGGAAGGCAGAATAATCATTCACAGAGACATCGTCAACAATTGCGCGACCACCTGGACTCAACTATTCCGCGTGTTAATGCTCGCATTTACAGAGAGGAGTGGTGACGAGACAGCTTCGACCACATATCGCTATTCCTGCAACGTACGGGATGTGACCGAGTGCGACGACAGAGCACAGATCCATCTCGTGAATGATGCTGGCAAGGAGGAGACCTTGCTCGCGGATCTCGTTGTCGGCGCAGACGGGGCTTCATCCAGGGTGCGGGACATTATGCTCCCGGAGACGAGGCGCACCTATGCCGGATACGTGCTGTTCCGGGGACTCGTACCGGTTGAGGATATCTCAGTTGACGCGAAGCATGTCATGGACTTGTCTGCCACGTTCTGCTTCAACCAAAACTCCCAAATGCTCTCCTACACCGTTCCAGCCAGCAAAGTCGGCCCTCCAGACTCCCACAAGTTAGTCAACTGGGGTTGGTACATGAAGAAGACGGACGAAGAACTGGCAGAGTTAATGACAGACGTGAACAGCGTCAGGCACTGTTTCACACTGCCACCTGGTGGCATGTGTACGCGGTTAGCTGACGAGATGAGGGCACAAGCGCAGAGTGAACTCTCGCCACAATTTGCGGAAGCGGTGGCCAAGACCAGAAACCCGTTTGTTCAAGTGATCACAGATTCTCTAGCGCTCGAGAATACCTTTAGAGGTGGAAAAGTCATGCTGCTCGGGGATGCCGCTGCTGGTCAGAGGCCTCACCCAGCCTCAGCCGTTACCCAGGCCTGTCTGCACGCACAACTCCTGCGCCTCCATGTACAGGGCAGGTTATCGCCCGATGACTGGAGTCGGGAGGTGCAACTGGTCTCTTCCACAGTGGTCTCTGCCGGTCAGGATCTTGGTCAAATATGTCTTTCCGAGACTCTTAATCCAAACGAAAAGGTCAGGTTGTATGTCGCAAAGTCTGTGACGGTGCAGAGGTTTCTGAACGAACGATGGAGGCTGTGTTCATCGGAGGTGAATTGAAGGTCATCGTTGAGACTGTGACTACGAGTATGTAGCAAATGGAAGCTAGGTAGATGGAACACGAGAAGAGACCGTTTCGCACAGATCCTGAGTCGCTGTTGATCAAAGGAGCCTGCAGTGCAAGTCAAAAGTCGAAGAGGGAGCGAGCGCAGGAGACTGGTACAATCGGAGCGTAAAAGCGGCGGCTAAACTGTGATTGGCGGGCTCGGCCCCAGACTGTAAACAATCCAAGAAGCCCGCGATGCAAGCCGCTTCAGTGCTGAACACCACCTTCAATCCCATTTTCACGCCAATTACCACGCCCACCCCTCCTCGAATGCGCTGCGGTCCGATCGCTCTTTAGCAGAGATATCGTTATAATGAAATCCCCTAGATTTTAACCTCCGACTCAACTCCGCGCCTGCGCATGCGACTCAATCCACCAACAAACGCGGGATCCGACTCCCTCGCCCACCTCCAACCCTCAAATCACAATGCTAATTGCGCGTCATCCGCTACATACTCTGCCAATGTCATCGATCCAAAGGCCGACTCGAAGGTTAAGCGCGCGAAATCACCAGAAAGATGACGCGACAGTCTATTCAAATCAGGAACAAGGGAACCGAAATGCGAAGACAACTGTTGGCGCCTCCGATACGGTAGCTGCGCAAGCAGCCACAGCCCGTAATGAGAAGAAAAGAAAAATGGGTATGTGTACAACGGGAGAGACCCAGGCGAAATGCGAGCAGAAGGACTAACATTGACTCTTAGATTATGACGAGGAGGATGATGGGTTTCAGTTTAAACGCGTCAAAAAGAAGCCGCCTCCACGGAAACAAACAGAGAAAGGGAGAGATGGCTCACCACCCCAGGGCGCTGCGCCTATACCTCAACCGGTGGGTGACAGGACCCAAAGTGCAAAGAATGAAGAGACGAAGCGAAAGCCCTTACAACAAAAGGATCGAACCTCATTCCCACCACCCGTTCCCAAGGAAGATCCCCCCCGGCGTCGCTCAAAGCGCTTATCCAAAGATAACGAACAACAAGACAGAAACCCTGTCGAGAAAAGCGAGCGCAGGGAGGAAACGAAGAAGCGCAAATATAATGTTAAAGATCCCCCCAAACTGTCGCCAGAGAAGAAGGTGGACGAACCACCTCCTCCGAAGCGACAAGAACACCCACAAGAGGATAGTGCTTCTACAGAACAACAGGTACATGCTTCGACCAAGATTGCGCTACCTTTTGCGGACACGCCAGTCATCAAACGAAATAAAGCCATGCGAGAAGGCAAAGCCGGCAAGGGCGAAAGAAGGAGTAGCTTGGGCATGCGCGGGCGAAGGGCGAGTTCCCTCATCGACTCAGGGAACTCCAGTGGTGAGCATTTCCAGCTCAGTAGTCAGCATTTACTAACTCTCCATGAAGCCTTGCCTCATCCCGAACTGGATGTATCGGACTATTACAAGCACATAGAAAGCGAGGGTCTCCCGGAGCCTAGACGAATGAAACAACTTCTCATCTGGTGCGCCGAGCGTGCTCTTGACGAAAAGCCATTAGGTGCGGGATTTGGGGAGGCCAGCGCAATACAAGCAGGTTTGCAACCCTGAAATCGCTCGAATTCGTCTGCCATGCTAACTTTTTTGACAGCTCGAGTGATCGAAGAAGAATTGCTGAAAGAGCTGGCGAACAGATCCGATCTGTCGGACTGGTTTGGCCGCGAAGAAGTACCCGTGCCATCGGAACCACTTCCAGAACGGCCGAATCCCAAGAACACGCAGAACATTGAGAAGATTGCCGAATTGGAGGAGCAGATTAAACGGTGAGACATGCGAGCTAGCAGACGTTGTGGACACGATACTAATGGTGATGGCAGCTTGCGATCCGAAAAAGAGGCACTGGAGAACTTACTACGACCTCCCAAGATACCCAGCTTGCATGAACTTGACGTGCCAACAAGCCCATCGCAAGCAGATCAATTAGCCAGAACACTCCTGGACGAGGCGGATGCAACTGCCCTGGACTCAATAGCTCCCCAGGTCTCGCCAACCACGGATCAAATATCACGGCGCCTAGGTGACATTTTGGAATCGATGGGCCCGACAGTCGACAAATTCGCAGACGGAATCCACAGGATAGCGCAGTATCGAACCGCAGCAGACGGCGTGGCAGGAAGAGCTTTGGCCATGTGTGCCGAGAAATTGACCCGGCGAGAAAAAGAAGGGACGAAGAAAGCGCTGGGAGTAAGAATGGGGACCAGCCCTCCAAGAGATCTTGGGGGAGTGCTTAGAAGTTTGAGCCGAGCGGACAGATGATGACTGTATACAAGGTCTCGTGGTGGAAGATATTGCTGGTGATAGTGGTGATGCTAATGCCAGTGCCGGCGAGGACCATGTTGATTTTCTCTGACCCCCTGGCCCTGGCCCTCCCAGCACTGGGTATATGTGTATGAATGAAATAATGCTTGACGAGTTACAGTATTTACAGTAATCTGACTGGCATTGCTTTTTCTGGCGAAGTTGTGGGAATCGGAATGCCCGAGCTGCGGTTTAACGTCTGTAACTGCTGCTGCTTCAGTGGTAAACGGTGGAATAAAGGCTACCGTGTTTATAGTCTTATCGAGCCATCGTGGCTATGTAGTGTCCGGTGTGGGTACCGACCAGAGTACTCGGTACACACGAGGCTGATAGAAGAGGGTCTCCTGAGCAGGGGAATTTAAGGAGGGATGAAGGGAGGAAATGAAGTCTTTGAGTAGAAATTCTCCATTGCCGTGCTCTCGCGTCGTGAGTACATCATCTCGCCTCACTTCACATCGAATGTCGAGGTCTACCGCACCGGATCTGCCTGTCTGTATCTCGAAGAGAAGAACTCCTGGGGGACAGATGCTATGTTATGTTGTATGTTGATCGACAAGGGCACGAAGTGTAAAGGACAAGACGCCATGGGGATTCACGACATGAACAAGAAACAGAAAAAGAGACAGGCACACAGACAGGCACGCAGGCACATAATAATACATACTCATAGCCGTAGCCATACATCGACTTGTCTGTCACCGTCTAAAAATTCTCCTTGCCCCAAACAAAACTGAACCCTTTATCCCCCGCCTCGGTGTACATGTTACATTTGACGTGCAGGTCCGCCCCGAGGCCCTTTGGACCGCAGAAGAAGACGCCGCACTCGCCCGGCCAGTGGATCTTGCGGATGCCGCGAAACACCATGTCCCAGTTCGGGCGGCCGTAGTTGGTCGCGGTGCGGAGGCCCGTGATGGCGTCGGTATCTCCGGAATTCAGGACGATGTTGGATGCTTGTGCAGCGGTGATTTTGGCGGTCAAGTACTGAAGGACGTGTTAGTGGAGGGTTCAGAGGGACAATAAGAGGGGGGAGGGGAAAGAACGTGGTCGTACCGCATGAATTTCAATGGCGTGGCTCTTGTCCTCGTTCTCAATCGCCGTGAGCAGAGACTTGAACCACTCGAGTGATCCGAAATCTCGGCAGACCCAGAAAAAGTACACCTTGCGCAGTCGCGTCCTCGGAGCAGAGGATCCCGCGTCTCTCATGCGGTACCAAATAGACTTGAGGATCGAGGCGAATGGCGTCACCCCAATACCCGCGCCGATCAAGAGCACGGTCTCGAACTTGAAGACGTCTTCCGAGGCTGATCCAAAGGGCCCGTCGATGTACAGCCGCGGAAGAAGTTTGGTGAACTTCTGACCATTCTGGTCAATTGTAGACACATCTTCAGAGTATGGGCCTTTCTTGTCGTCGATCGCTTTGAGACCCTGACATCCGAGTACTTTCCCAAGGGCTTTGGTGAAATTGCCAACCATGCGGATGTGGACAGAGAGGTAGTCTTCTTCGGGCGCAGACGTGAGCGTAAATGGATGGTACTGCCAGAGTGAGATCTCCGGACAGCACAGGAAGATGTACTGGCCTGCCCGGGTTTTGGTGTGCTCTTTCTTGATCCGGATTTCGACCACGTTCGAGGGGTGCTCAATCACCTTGGTTATATAAGTCTTCTGATAACCACGGATTTCGCGTAGGACCCGCTCCACAAGGTAAGTAAAACCCCCTACCATCCAGTACAGATAGAAGGAGCCGTTGCCGAAACAGAACGGTTTGTTATCGGCCGGGATCATGCAGAAAGCGCCGTGGATCGACCAGAAGATGAAGAAGATGACAAATAGATGATGGGTATTCCAGAAGCGCTCGTAGTTGGCCCGCCGAGGCTTTTCGAGGGCGGTGAAAAACATGAGCATGATGGTGATTGTGAGAATGTAGCCGGTCCAGCCGGGGCCTGTGAGAAAGTTGAGTTTGACAAAACCGATGAAGCCTCCGTTGTTCTTTGCAGAGAGTTGTGCCACGTTGTGTAAATGAGCGATAGTGTGGACCCACGTGAAGAACACAATCGAAAAGCCCACGAGTTTGTGAAACGTAATGTTCTTGTCAAAGGGAATGATTCCGTTGAGCGGTGTTTGTCGAACAAGCGATATGAGAGTTCGACAGACCGGTAGAAGAATGCAGGCGACATCGAAATGTAGCACCAGGGCTGCAGATCGAGCAATAGGATAACCGTAGCCGAAGGTGGCGCGGGCTTTGGTTAGGTTGTCCTTGAGCTGGTAATTCATAAAACCGAAGCCGTACAACATGCAGTGCGCGAGTATAAAGATACCGACGAACAGGCGGCGAGATCCTTCATTGACCATCCATCTATTGAACTTCTCCTTGGGAGACAAATCTCTAGGCTCTTCTCCACTGACCTCTCCTGAGAGGAGCATTCGCATTAATGGTGTTGACCTTGATCTTTCCGCCATGATTGGCAACGTGGACAAGTCAGGCGTGTGCGTTGTTGAGTATGTATATGGGCCCCCGGTGAGATGTTTGAAGGCTTGAAGGTCTCCGTGTGACGTCGTGGCAAGTTGATCGCGGGATTAAGTCTGCTGTTGAACGGGGCCAGCCGACGTCCAAGTAGTTTTTTGGGATATTGTGTGATGAGTCGGACAGTCAAACGCAAGAAAAGAAATGCTATGGACCGACCAGCGGCGTCTTCGAAGTCGTGTTAGCTTAATGAAGCAAAAAGTTGACAATGCAAAAAGAGAAGACAGAGAAAAACCGAGCCTGCGGCATGTTCATATTCCATGTTTGGCAGATAGCCCAGAAGATCTATAAGGATTTTTGCCCTAACTATTTCCATAGGCGACGACCAACAGTGGTGTGATAAGGAGGGAATGGCGACATATGAAGTTCTCGTCTCTGGCCAAGCGACGACGATCTGATACACGTTGAGCCACCACCTGAGACGGGGGGTTGACGAGGCGGGGGGCAGTGGACTGAGGAGCCACATTGGTGGTGAGAGCAGTGATAGAGACCGTCCTGGAGCAGAGCATGCGGAAGCAGACACAGCAACCATTCGACCAGAGTCGCCAGACAGGAGGCTGAGGTGGTGTGATATCTTGTAGCAGAGCCTCGCGCAATCCAGGGGAAGCGCGTTTCATGTAGTTGGGTCCCAAGCCTGAAAGTCGGATATTCTAAGGCTGACCATCTCTTGGCCTGATCGCTTTGAAGTAGGGTAGCGCTTAGAGTATTGGATCCATCTTAGCAGGACTTACAAGTATCAGGGTGATTTCCTTTGTTTTGAAGATGGAGACATAGTGGTGACAGCAAAGCAACTTGGGATGAGGTTGTTGCTAGTTACATTAAAAGCGGCGTTGTTTACGATCCACGTGACTGGCACGTGAACGACGAGGCTGAGTGCCGATTTACGTCATTTGATCTTCAAGTTCCAACACGGCGCGTGGCTTGGAGGCTGGCAGGTTCTTGTTCGACTTCTCATCTCGAATCAATCTCGACATGTTGCAAAGCCAAAAAGCCTGCTTTCAGTCAAAACTGGCACGTCGATGTCCTTGGCAAAACGCCCCCTTATGCCGAGTCACTTGAATGTTGCAGAGCGTCATACCAAGAACTCTTCCAACCTCCGCAAGTTGTACTTATTAACTTACTGGCATATAACAGCTGCGACTTCCCCAGTGAAAGATATCTTCTGGCCCTTACACTGTAACCTCTCGTTTCACAATCCACTTCTATTGTCACTTGGCCCTCCCCGTGCATCTGGACCGTACCAATAGTACACATTCTCTTCGTGAGTTACTCGTACTACCAAACCATTCTGCAATCAGGAACACCGCGAAACAACAACACACCTCGCCGCGGCGTTAGCCCATCTCCCTACCCAGCCAAACCCTACGAACAAAAGACCAACGACCATGCCTTTCCTTTACACCAAGTAAGTCAACCCTCTCTCAAAAAAATCGTCTATGGGATCCAGTGTCATCCTGATCGACACTCCCTCACTGCGATGCAAACAAGGGCTAACGACGAGATTAGGAACTGGGGCGGTCGCCACGCTGGCGGTGGAGTCACTGTTAGCCGTCGCGGCGTCAGGAGGAATCCCTTCCGGATCAGCTGTGGGAGGTTTAGCTGTTTTCGCTAGGCCATACCGAATTGCCTGAAAAGACATGCAGAACATGAGACACGATGGACAGGGACAGGGAATGATTGCCAGGCTTAGATCTGCAGACCGGTGGGGGAACAACGTGGGCTTTCAATGGCGAGATGGAGCATTCAAGGAGGACGAGAACAAATACCAGCCAACGTCCTTATGGGATTGGGCCATCATGTTTATGAAGCGAAACGAACACAGCAATGTATGAGGGTAGTTAGGTATTCCAAAGACTCGAATATCGAGATTACGAAAGGCAGGATCAGCAAGGCCAACGAAGCATTGCCAGAGAGTAGTCTGCTTCGCTACTAATAGCAACCAGTCAATCCCGAGAAACAGTGTAGTATATACTTCTCTGCATCATGAAAGAGTGATTCGATGATTTTCGGTCGATTCTCTTCGTTACTATTTCTGACAAAGGCCTAAATCATCGCCATCTGCCCAGACGCGCGTTGCAGGACAATAGTCGTACATTCCATGGATATATTTGTGTTTCGATTCAATCAGCTGAATATTTCATGTAGCCCGTGTCGTCTCATCCCGTTCCTAACATATACTAGACACCTCCGTCCTGCCTGGTCAGTCTACTGCAACTTTCGTGGGTGGTTCCTCGCTCGCCACAGAGCTCGTTGAAGGCGTCACTTTCGTGTGCTGCCCGCTCGTTGCGGTCGTATCGTCGTCTTCATCCCAGGCATCATCTGGTGCGTTTTCGTCCCAGTTGTCTAGCTCTTCCTCCACCGTCCGTGCTGGTGCGACGCCTGTCTCTTGACCTCCGTCGCCGTCTACGTCGTGCGAGCGTAGAGTACCATTTGCACCCTCCCCAAGCTCTAGATCTTCACCTTCCAGGCCGTCACCCGTCAGTGCAGAGTATTTCGCTCTCCTCCTCCGTTCAGCTGCTCGCCGATGGTAGGCGCTCGCTAACGACAATGCTGCGAGACTTCCCACGACATTTGCCAGGACATCCCAAGCGTCAAATTCACGATCATTGGGTAAAAGTCCCTGTGCGATTTCACTCCCCACGCCCAAGAGTAATGTGCATACAATCAACGTCAGATGAATCACGCGGCGCCGAGAGGTGTCAAGGATGAAGTAAAAGGTCCCAGTGAGGAGGAAGAAGCATATAAAGTGGAGGGCCTTGTCGGACTGCGAAGGGATGTATGGTTGCGCGGCGGCTGGCGTGGATGGAAGGGATGAGTGTGGGAGCAGGCCGAGACTGGAGGAGAAGACCAGGAGGATGACGAAGGTTACTATAGTTGACTCGTTAGTATCAAGAGAATGTGAGAGGTGGTCAGGCCTGCATACTTGCGAAGGGAAAGCGGATTCGCATTGTGTTGGTACGGTGTCTATGTCGAGGTTGCTATTCAGTCGACAGTGGAAAGACAGCCAGGTAACTGGTGGACCTCGAGGGATGCGATGTCGGGGACTGCGGTTGGTCGGACTCGGCTGGCGGAATGCCAGCTTCAGGCAGACTCGGACATGGCTAGACAGCGGGAAACAGCGCAAAGTACAGAGGCAAGTTGTGATGCGTCAAAAGAAATCAAATTGAGCGCTTTGGTTGAAGTCGTTGTTGGGCTGGAATCGAGTGAGGCCTGGAAGGTGACCGGAAACATAGGAGCCCAGGTCGCCTAGGAGGAGTTGGAGAAGCAGGTGCACCACCCAGTGACCACCTAAGGTTCCCAAGGTACCAGTAGCTTAGGCTCGGTGGCTCGGCAGGCGGGAGTCACTAAGGCACCTAGGGCCTCCGCTGCCTCACTCAATCCCAACCGCAGTTTGTAACGTTTCTTTCAACCTCAAGCCTCGCCTCTGCGTAATCGCATCAACAGTCGACATCAATTTTTATCACCAGCGCCACCCATTCAGCGCAAATACTTCTCAATTAATGTGCGGGAGCGCCTACGCACCCCTCTGTACCGCCTCGTCGATTTTTGGCCGATTCCCACGATTGCCTCGTCGGCGCTGAGGCTTCCTTTTCAAACTGGAGGAGTTACGCCCCTCGCCTCGCCGCAGTCGGGGTTGGCAGGGCCATGTCACTATCATGGCCGCCCCCAAACAGTCAGAAACCACCAGACGATGAACCTCTTCTACACTCTCTACACAGAGATACTCTCAATGGTCTGCTCCGCGCGCCATCCAGACCACACACGCCGAGTTCGTTCAAATTGCGCAGTCTGGGGAGCGGTTCCCAGTCCGGCCAAGCTGCGGAGCCAGAGCCCAGCATCGACGAAGATCCCCAGATTGTCCGGTTTCGCGCACTCTTCCAAGATGCCGAGAGCAAACTTGCGACACTGTTCAATGATGTCGGACAAGTTGTAGTTCCTCAAAGGCGCACTCTTGCTGCCGCTTCTCTCCTACAATCTGCGCCCGATGCTGCTGCATCGTCCGCTCCGCCCCCTGCTCCTATATCAAAAAAGCGCAAATTGGATGACGACGACTACGATGATTATGACGATGACGACGACGACGAGCAATTGGACGCCGATGCGGCCAACGCGTCCTCGGTCAAAAACAACCCGAATAAGATGCATATCATCGCCGACGCCACCTCGTCGCCGACCCCAAGGCCCGCTCCGCCCCCAAGCATTCCCTCCGACTCGGCAAAGACCGCTCTCAAAACGGGACAGAACAAACAGAAGGAAGATGCCGAGGATGCTCGCAAGAAGCTGGAAGAGGCGAAGCGCAAGGAAATCGAGACTGTCAAAACCCTGTCGCGCACAATGTTCTTCACGCTTGAAAATGACAGAGATGCGATGTTGGATCAGCAACGCCTGGACGAGGCAGAGCGCCGAGCCGAAGCAGAAGCAGAAGGTCATGCTAACCGACAGAATGCTGCTATGCAGCAAGGTAGTCTGAGCAAGGCCAATCTCGGCGCATCAAGCCTGACGCTTAAGAATCTCATTGCGCGTCTAGATGAACATCGCAACTTAGTCCATGCCACTGAGTCGGAGCTGCGCGCTCTGATGAGCGAGGTGCGCAAGAACCGGAGCAAATGGGCAAGTGAAGACAAAATCGGGCAGGAAGAACTCTACGAGGCTGCGGAGAAAGTCTTGACCGAGTTGAAGGCTCATACAGAGCACTCGACGCCATTCCTTAACCCCGTCAAAAAGAAGGATGCCCCTGACTATTACCTCGTCATCAAGCATCCTATGGATCTTGGTACCATGACCAAGAAACTCAAGCAATTTGCTTACAAGTCCAAGAAGGAATTCGTGGATGACCTCAATCAGATTTGGAAGAACTGCCTCAAGTTCAATAGCAATCCTGACCATCTATTCCGAAAGCACGCTCTCTTCATGCAAAAAGAGACTGACAAGCTTGTACCTCTGATTCCGGATATCGTCATCAGAGACCGAGCAGAAGTCGAGGCTGAAGAAAGGCGGCAACAAGGTGATCTCGACGATGGCGCTGAGGAAAGTGACGATGAACCCATCATGTCATCGCGAGGACGTAAAGCACCGAAGAAAAGTGCAAAGAAAGGGGGTGCAGCCGCGCGAAAAGCTCCGCCTGAAACGACACCCATCCCAGAGACGAAGCCTGTGTTACAGTCACTGAGCTCCGTTCAAAATGGCATCCGAGCGGAATCTGAGGTCGACGGGAGTCAAGGCCAGTCGACGCCTCCACCGGGACTTTTGACCCCTATCGGCGCGCCCGGGCCTGGTAGTGTTGCAGGAGGCGGCAGCGAAGCAATGGATTTGGATTTACCCGCACTGCCTTCATCAGCACTGATACCTGAATATGAAGACGAAGAATACAAGCTCTGGAAACAGAAGACGAAGAAGGATCGCGCGATGCTCGCGGCCGCGCGACACAAGCTTTTCCGTGGAGACAAGTTGAATGCTGAGGAGACAGCATTACTGCGAAGTAAGGCTGGGATGCGCAGGTGGCAGCGTATGCAACGAGAAGCTGCGGGCCAAGATGCTGCCGATCTTGGGGCTGAGGCATCTGAACGGGACAACAGGGTTGAAATTCATGGTCAAACCCTCGCCGAGGGAATGGAGGTCGAGGAGGAGAATATGCTCCCTGACTATTACGATTCGCTCTCGGCCATACCTGACATCAACCCCCGACTGAGATGGGACCAAGACTCTGAAGGATATGTCATCGAACACGCCGAGGAGTTTCTCCGACTGTATCCTCCCGGGCAATTTGTGGCTCCGCGCGGCAAGCTAGCTAAAACGATCGAGAACAACATGCGACAAATGCAAGACACTCGGAAGGTGGTTTCGAAGATCAGCGTTGTCAAGCAAATGCAACTCCAGTCGCAGACTTATCAAAACCAGTTCCAGAAGTACCAACCAGAACCATTCCTCGAGGCAGATATTCCAAACCATGTCATGTCCGATGATGGGCCTGTCATGGCTCCGTGGGTCTGCAAGGCGGCCTTCCAACGGTCAATAGGGGAAATTTTCTTTCACGCAGGGTTCGAAGAGTTTCAGCCGTCAGCGATCGATGCGATGACGGATCTGGCAGCAGACTTTTTCCAACGACTGTGCTCCACCCTGGTGAACTACAGAGAAGACTATAAGATTCCCGTGCCGACTACCGTTCCCGCGGCCCAGGGTGAGGATAGCAAGGTGGTGTACAAGCCTCCATATACAACGGAGGAGGCAATCCTCCACTCTCTGCACACAGGTGGTATATCTCTTAATGACCTGGATGTGTATGCACGAGAAGATATCGATAGGGCGGCCAGTAAACTCACCATGATGCATGAGCGAATGAAAGGACATCTCGCCGACCTCCTTCGACCAGCATTGACCGACGAAACCGCCCATGGACAAGGATCATTTGCAGATGGTGGAGAGCAGTACGTCGGCGGAGACTTTGCAGGTGATCTCGATGAAGACTTCTTCGGCTTCCGCGAACTGGGACTCGACAAGGAGTTCGGAATGGCCAGTCTTACAGTACCATTCCACATTCTTCAGAACCGTCTCGGGCTCAGCAATCAACAAGATAACTCGGCAGAGTCGGCGGAGAAGATGTTCGTGGAACCGCCCCGTTGGCCCAAGATCACCATTGAGAATGTGGAAGAACAGATTGGTATCATTAGGGAGTGGTTCAAGAAACGCCTGCACGATAACGGCGAGCGTCCCCTGGTGGAGGATCTGGAACTGCCACCAAAGCAAAGGCCCGGCCATGGAAGGGCGCGAATTCCAGCGTCCGGGAAGATTGGAGAGGGCACGCTCAAGAACAACAACAGTCCCCAGAAAAAGGCGGCAGCTAACAAGAATGCCGCGAATGCTGCAAAGGCTGCTACAGGTGCGGCGGGGAGCGCCACACCGGGTGACAAAGGCAAGAGAAAGTCGGTCGTCGCCAACGGGGTGGTTGACGATAGTCCAATGGTCAATGGCATTGGAAACGCCACTCCGTCATCACCAGGTCCCGGCGGGGATGGGAGCCCTGAGAAGAAACAGAAGCCTGTGCTGAAAGCGAAAACTTCGACGACTGAGGCCCCCAAAGGTCCGGATAATGACAAGAATCAAGAAGGAAACACACTACCTCCGGCTGTGGATGCTTTGGATATGATGGATGGTGTCAACGGCGAGATGCCCCAGGTTAATGGTGTCGACAAAGTGCATGGTGTGAATGGAGATGGCGATGCAAGCATGATGAGCCCTGAAAGCTTATGATGTGCCTGACCGGGTTTGGGATCGAACTGGTCATGGGACGAATCACACAGGAGGGGATGCTGGCTGCCGTGCACGATGGCCATGGTACAATGCGTGATATTGGGTATAGAATGATTTGTTGGGGTGCGACGGATGACAATACTCTTTTGATTTTGACGGTACGAGATGCCTTTTTATTATACCCCAGGACTTTGGAAGTGGACCAGGATGAGGAGGAGAGGAGGAGAGGAGGGGAGGCATGCTTTTATTTCACAACGACCAGAAGGGAGGCTTTCATCTGAGCAATGCTTCATTCAAATCGAAGGACTGGGTGGGCGGGGGAATATCAAAATCGATCGAAGCACGGGGAAAAAGCCAGTCTCGTGCCGCCAGGGCGATGATTGTCAAGAAACCGAAAGAGGTGAATGGCGTTTTCTTGTATATACACTTATTTTTTTTTTACCTGGTTTCACCTGTGCATCCATATTCTTACTTATCTGAGGCTGAGGCTCTGAGGCTCTAAGGCTCCAGGGGGCCCTGGGTGAGTATGTACAAGTCTACAAGTTTGAGGCCCATTTGTCCGTTGTTTACTAGGACGTGTGGTTTCTGCATACCGAGCATACATCATACGCATCCATCATACACATCACATACATAATTTGAGCGAACATGAGTGAACAAGAGTTATACGGATGGAAATGAGTGGCACTCGGTGAGTGAGTGCAGGGACATTAGTGAAGTTGCCAACTTGTCTCGATCTCAATCTCATATACATACTAATACTAGTGTTTTGTTTTTAATCTAGTTTTGCTTGTACCTGACCGACCAACCTGGGTCAGCATGATCGACGCAGAATGGAACAAGATGAGAGAGAGACACAGAAAGAAAGAAAGGGAGAAGGGGAAAAAGGGCCAAGAGGCCTAAAACGACTTTGATATCACATCCACTTTCTAATATGCACCAGCAAACAGCCATCAGCCATCAACAGCAGCATCAGCAACATGAGAGAGAGATTGGCGTTTCATTCATTGTTTCGTTCCCTCTTTTATTCTGTTCTTCTTCTTCTCCTTCTTCTTCTTCTTCTTCTTCTTCTTCTTCTTCTTCTTCTTCTTCTTCTTCTTCTTCTTCTTGCCCCCTCTGTCGTGCTATTCCCTCTCCTCCTCTCACTCACACTCCCCTCCAGATCATCGCATCCATGTTGCCTCTGACACTCGGTGTCGGCCCATGTGTCGCTCCTCTTCTCGCTCAGAGCGAAAGCCGGCAGAGCAGAAGACAACCTCCACATGTCTTTCCAATCTCATTCGCTTCTCCCAGCTCAGACTTGTCGCATTATGCAAAATAACTCCTCACGGTCCGCTGCCCGTCTTCGCTGAGGCCTTGCAGAACCTGCTCGGCGTTGATCCCCGTCTTGCCAACAAGCACCTTGGCACTCTCGACAATCTTCTTCGCTGTGGCACCTTGGATCATCTCCGCTTCAAGAGCAAGCGCGATGTGGTGGAAAACTTGGGCCGCTTTCGCAAAAACTGCTGGGTTTTGTCTGCAGAGACAAGGTCAGTGACACGAACAAGACATTTCGGCCAATTCACTCGCGGGATCATGTAACTTACTGATCAATCAACTGCGCAACAAAACTGTACGCATAGGGGGCCGCTTCTTCGTCATTGACCACAGGCAGCGTGTCGAGCCATTGCTCCACGACCGACTGCGGATTGACCACCTTGGCTGCGTTAAAGTGCAGAATCTTTGCGATTGCAGCACAAGCATTCTCTGTTGCAAAAACATCGTCGTCGCTCCTTGCGTTGGGAACCCGCGTGATCTGTAACAGAGTGTCGATACTCGCCGCCACAAAGTCGCTCCATTGCTCTCCACCCTTTTGTCCTGCGATGCCCACCCCGTAGGCGGCTGCTTGTCGATTATTGGCATTTTCGTCCCTCATGCCGTTAATCAGGGGTTGTATGATGTGGTCAGAAAACTGGTACGACTGTGACCCGCAGAACTCCAATACATCGTCAAAGATGCAGATAGCCCACTGTCGCTGCATAGGATCCGGGTTGGTGACAAACGCGTCATAAAAGGGCATGAGCTGCTGCCACGCTGGGAGGAATGCAACGCCCATATTCTTAAAGATGGTGTGGAAGGCTTTGTTCATGTCGGAGAGGAGGGTCTGGTCGTCCTCAATGGCGTACTGTACCGACAAGGAATCTTCTTCATCGGCATCCGGGCCCTGATTGACAGCAGCAGATTCGGCCTTTTCTTCAGCGCGCTCTTGGACGCGTTTCTGGAACTCTTCCAGCGTCGACTTGACCGATTGCACGAATTGCTCCATGTGGTGTTGCGTCAAGCAGCCCTTGCCTACCACTTCGACACTCTCGTAGAAACATTGGAACATTTCTGCCAAGGTGTCGATCGAAGGTTCAGCACTCAGGATTTCAATCTCCTTCTCGGAACACTTGGTCCAGATTTCGTTCAATTGTGGCGACTGCTCGCCGTATCGCTTTTTGATCGAGTTGAGTAACTGCGGGATCAATTTGGCAGACGCCACCCGAACGGGATCGTGGAAGAAGAACGACAATCCAGGCAGGGCGATTCGTTCCGTGATATCGGCCACATACGGCTCGAAATCTGCTTCCAGAATCTGTGCGTAGATAGTGATGAGTTCAATCGCCGTGTGTTTATCCTCGAGTGTGGACGTCTTGATGCCGATGACTTTTCCCTTCAAAGGCACCAGCTCCCATCCCTCCTCTTCGAGCACTTCATCTTCGCTGTCTATCAGCTGGATATCTGCTTTGGCGGCGGCGAGCTCCAACAAGGGGGGCATAACTCCAGGAAGATAAGGGACAAAATCAGAAGCTAGAACCCTGCACATACGTCCCCAGCAATGCAAAAGATACTGTGACTGTGGGTCGTCATCATCCGTGATGTTTTGCTGAATGTTGCCGAGGATCTGGACGAGCGTGATGCCATCTTGTCCCATCTTCTCCTTACCCACAGCCAGGGCGATGAGCGTCGCGCACTCCATGGCTTTGGCGCGGAGCAATCGATACTCTTTCGACTGTTCGGCTTGCAGGACGTTGAAGAGAAGAGGCATCAAGGTATCGTAGTAGCGAACGAAGGCACTCTCGGCCGAATCGGCGATCGTGGCGATAGTTGATAGTGCTTGCTCCTGAACGTACCGCTTTGGAGATTGCAAGAGCTGCAGGAGATGTCCGAGTAGTTGATCCAGGTACGGTTCCAAGATTGCCTTCTCCGCCTCTTCACAGAAGTTGACCAGCGCCGCAGCTGCATGTGCTTGTACTCGCGGTTCGGGCGCTTCGAGGACGGGAATGATGTTTGTCAACACCACCTGGTGATACTTTTCCTGCATAGGCCCAGCAAAGTCGGTGCTCATCTGGCCTAGGGCATTGCACCCAGCAAATCTCACTCGTGGATGAGGATCTCTCAAGGATGGCACAACCAGTTCGAGGACCTTGTCCAATTCGCCGATCATAAGATCTCGACAGCCCTCAGAAATTGCCGAAATGGCCATTAGAGCGGCGTGTCGATCTCTCCACGATGAAGAATGCATCATTCTCGGGAGCCATGTGAATGTTGCAGGAAGCATCACTTGTCCTCCTAATTTGTTAGCCAAACGGTCCATGCACTGCTCGCCTGCGACATGGTTCAGGTCGTTTTCTTCATTATCAAGATCCTCGGTCGCGTTCCACTCCGCGGCGTCATCATCATCGATTCCAATGTCAGTCATCAAGCTAAGACATTGCGTAACCATGTCGTTCACATATGAGGGATCTTTCTTGCACATGGCTGGCGCCCATTCGGCGAAAGTAGCCATCAACTCCAAAGCATTCTGCCGCGTTTGATCGCCTAGTTCTTTTTCTTGGATGACTGAGATGCTAAACTTGACTAGATTGTTGAAAAGACCCTTGAACATTTTGGGGCATATTTCGGCGAGTTCAATAAGCGAAACAAATGCCTTTGATAGATTGTCGGTGTCTCCAGCTTCTTTGAGAGGTGGTAGAATGTTGAGGATTTCTGGTATCAAAGGATAGTACTTTGGTTGGGTCTTTTTGGTGACGGAATGAAAGAACGAGGCAAATGCTTCGATTGCTGAGAGGCGGACCTGGATCGAGTCAATATTCGTCGTCCAAACTCGGTTGTACCGTAGTCTCACCTCGACACTGCTGTCCTTGAAGCCTTTGAGAAAGACCTCCTGAACGGCGCCTTCGTGCTCTCTCTCAATTATGCCAGGCGTCGTGGAGAATATTCTGAATGAACATTCACGCATGCCGGCGTCACTTGACTGGCTCGCTTGGAACAGCGCATGCAGTAGTTCCACCCAGTTTTCGTTCGTGCCTCCATGGTATGTCAGCCAGGGTAGAAAGAGGGAGCAAGAGTCAATCGATCCCTACCGGCATCCACATATTGTCGTGCAATCTCTGCGATTGCATCTCCGATTTTATTCCTGACTTGGTTGACTTGTTCCCTTGCTAGACCCTCCAGCAATTTTGACCGAATGGCCGTTTTAGCCTCGGCGCTGAGGGACCAAAACAATTCCCTAGAGTCGGAGCTGGGGGGAATTTTGCGTTGTTTTGAGGCTTGTTTGCGAAACAACACTGCAGCGAAGGAACGTGTCTAGCGGGGCATTTTAGCAACTCTCTAACCTTGAGACCTCCTCTGAGATCTTGACATACCGACGAGTCTGGCGCGGCTTGGAGTTGTTCGGCCAAGCCCATCAACAACACCTCGGGACGGTTGGGAGTCCAGTCATTGTTGAGCTGCTCTTCCGCTTGACTGCGGAGAGTGTTGTCGGGCGATGAAAGGGCGTGCAGGAGCTGGGTCAAGGCTCCCTGCACCTCGGCAGGGAGAACAGACATTTTGGAGGATCTGGTCTAGGACATGCAAGAGAGGGAGGTTGTTCGCAAGAGACAGTGATATGTGTTGATCGAGGATTGGAATGTCCGCCTGCGCGCGTGGGACGATCTTCAGAGGGATTGACTTCGAGCGGGAAATTGAGAAACGGCGGGATGTCGACAGTGGGCTCCTTATCAAACAGAAACTCTGAAAACAAGAGCTCCTGAGCAGTCAGACAGCACTCGATCGCTTTATGATGTCGACCAAAAGGATGTTAGGTGTCAGTTGTGTGGTGAATTGAACAAGGAAACAATAATTTTGGCCTGCGATTCTCGCTCTCCACCAACCGAACTCCAAATGTTTCTCTTTCGTACACAGTGGGATGGTCTCACGTGACGGGCCCTTTTGGGCCTGTTCTCCCAGGGCCGCGGCGTTTTCATTTGACCACGTACATTCTGGCCCCTTGCGCACGCTTGTTTCATCTCTTATCATCTTTGTCACTTTGCATGGTCCACGGAGAGTCGCTGCTCGTGCCAGCCATGCCAGCGCTGTCTGTGACTCACGTCAGTCTAACCACACCTACGAATGCGATCAAGATCTTTACCCCTGACAAGCCTCCACGGAAGGCCGAATATCGATCGCTCAATACATATGTGCAGTCGTTTGCTCTCATAGTTAAGAGTAGGAGCAGACTCAGAAACCCCAGGACTGTCTAGAACACGTGTAATCAAACATTTCGAGACACATTGCTACGCTAGCCTTCGCCTTCCCTTCGCCCTTTTTGTCCCTTGATCCAAGACATCTCTTGTCGCTGAGCGCATCGTGAATTTTAGTCCCTTCAATCGCTCGTCTCTTCCGACTACTGATCGAAGCACCAGCCAGTCGGTATCCGGAGATAAAGCTCCAGAGGACGGGTCAAGCAGTATAAAAGGCTCAAAACAACAGTCCTAGTGTGGTGGGAAATGTTGGACGGACTCTGTGCTCCAAGGTCCCTCTTCAGTACGCTCCCACTGAGACAACTGCTTTTGTTGTGGAGAATCCTCATGCGTATGGATCTCACATCTGCCACGATCACCTATCCACCCACCTTGATATCCAGCTTCCTCCTTGCCTAAAAGGGGCGGACGGCGGACGGCGGACGGCCTCTTTCTGATTGTTAATCGCCACATCTAGGTCGATGCATCCATCGATAATTGCTCGCATAGTATTCATGGTCGACGATTTGGGGATGCTCGGTATCAGGAAGCCTTTCTCGACTCTCATACCTTCTGCGCTATCCGTATGCACGCCGCTCGTCCTGGGAGCAGAGTCAAAAGTAGTTCCAGAATGCGAGACTGAACTGGGAGCGGTTGAAGTTGTCTCTTCGCTGGATTCAGCTTGTTGGCGCAACCATGAGGTAGTTGGACTAGGGGTAAGGCTCCTTGATTGGCAGCCTGATCGCGGCTGCACCGTCGCCTTTGTTCGTCTGAAATCATCCATGAGAAAGAGGGCAAAATTCTTCAAACTCGACTTCCGAGGCGGAATGGCCAGTGTATCCTGCGTTCCACGGATTCGAATGTCCTGGACATCATCGGGAAGTTGCTCAATCCCTACCAACATGGTCTCACTCGTTTCTTCTGCACGAGGTGCATCTTTCCGGTTGCGATTGTTTTGGAAATGTTTCTTAGAGGTTGTCCCTGTAGAGCTTGATGAAGATGCTGAACCCGTTCGTGAATTTCCACAGTTGCCTGGGGCCACTGCAAATGACCTCGGTGCCATGCGCAAAGACGTCGAGAGGCCTTTTAGGCTTTGCAATTTCGGCAGGTCTCCAAAACCAAGTCTTGTTCTTGTTGGTATTGCACTGCTGTCTGCATCGGGCTCGTATATTCGAGCGTTGCGGAAATTCGAACACATCAAAGACCTCCCCCGAAATAGTGGTGGAGGATCGCGACGTGAGCGCCCTAGGTCGACACCACTATCGCTATCCACGCCATCAAAACCGACAGTCTTATTTTTCTGGATGACACGCCCATATCTCTTGCTTGCGAAGCCTACAGAACTTGGAGGGCAAACCTCACCCCGGGGACTGCAAGGGCGAGAGATCTGTATTGACGATGATTGTGGTTGATCGTTTCGTTGTTCTGCTACTATTTCTGGAGAGGTAGCTCTTCCGGTGATGATATCCTGATGCTCGTCTTCGATGGTGACCTCGACGTGGCTTTCGAGAATCCTCCAGTCATCATCCGATACTTCCTGGTCCCGTACTGACGCTTCCGGCACATGTGGGCTTGCTGAGAACCCAGAACCTGGAAACTCGATCTCGATCTTCACCTCGCTATCCCAAATCAGTCCTTCTCCATTGCCTGGCCGGTCGGGTTGGGCATCTCCAGCAGTGATACTAGTGAGACGGGTTGGCAGGCTTCCGAGTTCTGCCAGCAGGCAGTCTTCGCAGATTTGATTGAGGAATGACCTCTCAACAACTCGGTGAAATGGGCAGTCTCCAGGTTCAAAGGGCATCCCTCGTGGCCTTGACAGTAGTCGAGAGGTTCCTGGAACCACCGCAGTCTCTTCGAGCCATTTTCCTGGAGGGCATTGTGATATTAGTGCAGGGCACGGCGTCTGAGCACTTCGGTAAGGCTGGCACAGAACCTCGTGATTGTAGAAACATCCGCATTCGCGATAACTCCAAATCTCAGTCACGCACATCTTCGCGATCAGGTACGCACGGCACAATCACTAGGCTGTCAGCAAAAGCCCTTCACAGATGTGCAAACAGGTGTTCATGCAAGAAGTGAATCGTTCTCCGAGAGGGTATTTAAGGTAGGGTCACAATTCCGTGATCACACGAGGGTGTTGCGGTAGAATCTTGTGGAGCATGTCTGCCAGACCCTCCAATCTGCCACGTACGAGTTGAATATGCCAATTGTCGTGCTCTCGGCAGATTTTTCGCGCTTGTGCGACGTGGCTTCAGGGACAATCTTGAGTTAGCAGAACCAGGGGTCTTATAGGTTTGCATAACCACGGCTTCACGCATGAGTATTGGAGTTTCGCCTGGTCCGCGTCTTAGCCCTTTTGCTTTGGTCCTAGAGGCTTTTGCGAGAGTAAGAGCGCTTAGATTTGCTCCCGCGTAGGAATATGCTTCACGTTCACGTTCGATGAAACTTCGAACCTCTTATCTTCTGTTTCCCTTCAAGCATCTGGCTCTAGCCTCACAAAGTCAATCAGACACTCATGTTCCACCATTTTGGGCATCGTCTCGTCGGAGAAAATTTCAAAGCGGCTTGTGATACCAGGCGACGTGTCGGGATGTTCTGCAGATGTCTTGTACTTCCGATACAACGCAGCCAGCAAGGTGAGCATTTCTGCGTTAGCTAGATGCATCCCGATACACATTCGTGCACCACTAGAAAAGGCCCAGAAATATCGATTCCTGAGGTCTGATTCTGGGATCAGTGTGCCGGAAGATGTGAGCCATCTTTCTGGCTTGAAGGCCAGTGGACAAGGATAGACGGTCTCGTCCCTGTGTAGACAATATGGTGACATACCCACGATGGTGCCTGCAGGAATCTCATAGCCATCGATTACCATATCGACTGGCGAAGACCGCGGCTCAAAGGTAGGTAAAGGAGCATACAGCCGCAAAGACTCTCGTACGACCGCGTTCAGGTAGGGTAAATGGGTCAAGTCCTTGGGCTCTGGAATCCCCTGGCTATCCACGGAGATGTGCGACAGCTCCTCCCTCAGCTTGACTTGGTATTTCTTATGTTGAGGTAGCGAGAGTGCCCAGATCATGAACATGAGAGAATCTGAAGTCGTATCAATGCCGGCTAGGAGGTGGTCGGCGCATTCGGATGCAATGTCCAAGTCAGATAAATCCGCAGCTTCTCGCACTTTGAAGAGGCGGCCAATAACTGTGCTTTCGGCAGCCTTTGCTTGCACGGCAGCTGGTGCATTTTTGAAACTGTAGAATGCCTTTAATGCATGCTGACGGATTCCCGAATATGTGAAAGGTTTCCGCATAGGCATCAGGCCCGTCGAAGTCAGCAATCTCTCCAGCAGACCTGTGCGGGTCGTTATCCACTTTGTGTAAGAAGGAAAGTAAACGGTGAACCATGCCAATCTCCTACGAGCCGAGTTGAGGATGTCTTGAATCAGCTCTCGGGACTGTTTGGATCCCGATAACGCAGTCGTTCCCCCATGATCCGGACCATACACGAATTCGGATATGGCATCAAAGGAGAAGTAATGTAAACTCGTAAAGATCTCCTTCCCGAGGCCGGGCTCTCGTTCCAAAAGTGTCAGAAACCCTGTCACTTTCCGCTTGACCAGCTGTGCGGCATCAAATCCAAGCACGCTCTGGTTTGCGTAGATGTGGCTAATCAGTTTTTTTCGTTCGCGATGCTGCTTTCCTGAAGCAAACGTGAAGAGGTTTGGGCGGCCATAAACATCGAACATTTGGTAGAAGGAAGTCCGCTCAAAGCCACTGCCGGCACCATATATCGTCCGCAGCGCAGACAGACTATTGAAGGAGACCTCATTTGGCCCAATTCGCACAATGGGTCCGTACTTTTGGTGTAGCTGGTTCACGGTATGTATAGAGCGTGCCTGCCAGGCATCGAAAGCCAGCCTGAATCTTGTTGATGCATACAGCCATGGACCGGGGACTCTCCTCAGCTTCGCAGAATGTAAGAAGGAACTGGAGGCGATGCATAGCATTAAACCAAGCACAACCCAGATTCCAATGGGGGCTCCAAGTGTTGTCAATCCTGCACTTCAGCCTCAATATTGACTCTGGGGCTGGGAACCAGGAACTTCGGTTCACTCACCTTCCGTCAACATGGTTGGTGATCTTGCTACCCCCTTTGGTACGAAACGATCTTGCCCTTGCAGCCGAAATCAATGAAACCACTTCCATCTATTAAGAAACAGTTGAACAGCCTGACGAGCCAACAAGGTCCAAAGCTAGCGGGCTTGTCCGGTGCCAAAAGCTTCTTGTCGACGGGTGAGGGCCGCAGCATTAATGGTTTTCATTGGCCCAAATAGCCCTAGGCATGGAGCTTGAAGCGGCCGATCTTCTTTTCTATCGCAGCTATCCGACCATGATCCTTTCCATGGGTGAGACCTGTCACGTATCCGACCTCTCGTACTCGTGCCCAGATAATTGACCGCGCAGTCCTCGCGGGGAAAGGCCAAGCAAAAGGTGCGATGGGTCTGGAAGGATGGATTTGAGCGCTCGATGCAAGCCACAATCTGTTATCTCGAAGGCTTTGACTCTTTGAAACGGTCGAGAACAGTGACGCACATGTCCATATCCGCCCCCGAAGATTGCAGCGTGGCACGATCTGCAAGGCTGCTGATCTCAACACGGAAGGAGGAGGTGATAATGCTGTCTCAGCACATGCTGACAATTTCTTGTCTGAGAATGGAACGCATTTGAGTTCGGAAACCGTGGGGTGATAGAGATATCGAGCCAACTTCTCTATGGCCACGGGCACTGTCCCTGAGATAGTGACTCCAGGATCACGTCCTTCGCCTATCAGACCAGTCTCTCTAGGTTGCTCACACACATCTGCCGACGCTTCTCCAAGGACGAACCGGCTTGCTCCTGGTCACAATAGCGAGCGTGCCAAAATTATCTCGGCCTGTCCATCACAGCGGAATCTGCTACCAGCAGGGTGGTCTTGGGCACGTGGCGACCCTGAAACTGCAGGGGAGGTAGAAGGAACCCTGTGCCAATGCAGCATCAGCAGTCTCGTGGTCGACTCGGATCTCGCTTCGAGAGGAACGTTTTCTGGAATATGCAACCTCATCGACGGTGGATTCTCGGGGTCAATACCCCAACCAATACTCTGGCCAGAGGCCTCGATGGCAAATACGAGGGTATTCCGCTGCGACGTGGTGGCTTCTACTAGAAGGTTTCCAATTAGGCCAAGACAGCCGTACACAAGCTCTTTTAGCGGGAGGAGGCAAGACTGCACAAGAAGGACTGGTGGAAGCCTGGTGTCGATCAGATCTCTGGAGAGGCAGGGCGGACGAGAATGCCCTTCAGCCGTGCTTATCGTCAGAGCCCCAACGCACTTCAACGCCTGAAGCACGATATTGCATACCGTCTCTTCTCCAGCGGGTGGCCCAATTGAGGGAGAAGGTTGGAGAGAATGGGCTCTGCCACATTCTGTGCAGGAGACACGACTCGACGAGCATGGTAGCGGGAACGGGCGTCGACGGCGGGTGGCCAAGGCAAAGACCAACTGGGGGGGATTTGCAGCCAAGACGCCAGAGCGCAGTCTTACACCTCGCCTTCGACTTCCCCTTCCCACTCTCCGTTATCAACAACCACTGACAGACGAGCGTTGGGTCTTGATCCTAATCCATTCCAGGGCAGTCAGCTCGAAGCCTTATCCCTGGCACTGCTACCAAAATGCCTCTGCTGCTATTACCACCTCAGATGATCCTGTCGAGTTATAAAGAGGTCGACCAGACCCTCCTCCCCGGCCATGCACCGCCCTCTCTCCCCTTCTCCCCCTCCATCTCTTCTGGCTTCTCCCTGCAACAAGAGGCCATCGCTTTGTGAGAAGGGCTTCTTTAGACCTTTACCAACCGGAAGCCTCAGTGCCGGGTAGGCAAGAACCTTGACGTGGCTATGGCGGACAACGTCGAGTACGACCCTGAAAAGGGCATTGAACCAGTCAAAGGCCGAGGTATCGTCGATGAGAAGGGCCACAATGCCTCCTTGACGGGACGAAAGTCGTCTGTCGTCGAGTCAATTATTGCAGCCGACTTGCTCGATGAACGATATGCCACCACTCACCGTGGCCTCAAGAGCAGACATGCTCAAATGATTGCTCTAGGCGGAACTATTGGTACTGGGTATGTTGGACTTCGGGCAATTCTCTCTCTACAGAGGTCGTGGGCTGACTTCTACCACCTCCAACAGTCTCTTCGTCGGTTCCGGTGCAACGCTTGCTCTCGGTGGTCCTGCCTTCATATTGGCGGCCTATGTCATCATGACCTTTCTGGTATATTGCGTCGTTACCGCCATCACCGAAGTGGCCGCCTACCTCCCCGTCCACGGTGGAACCATGTCTTATTACGGCTACCGATACGTTTCTCGCTCCATGGGCTTTGCGCTGGGCTACCTCTACTGGTACGCCCTGGGTATCCTCGTGCCGTACGAAATTACCGCCGCCGGCCTGGTCATCGACTACTGGCCCAACAATGTCAATATCGCCGTCTGGATGACAATCATGCTGGTCGTCATCATCGCTCTCAACTTCCTCCCTGTCAGATTCTATGGCGAGACGGAATTCTGGTTCGCCGGGACCAAAGTCATCTTGATGGTTGGCCTCCTCATCCTCAGTTTCATCCTCTTCTGGGGTGGCGGACCTAGCCATGATCGTCTAGGTTTTAGATACTGGCACGATCCTGGCGCAGCACATCCCTACATCGTCGGAGGCGACACAGGCCGCTTTGTCTCCTTCTGGGAAACCTTGGTCCTGTCTGTTTTCCCCTTCACCTTTGCTCCCGAACTCTTGGTCGTGACGGGCGGGGAAATGGAATCACCACGACGCAACCTACCCCTTGCCTCCAAGCGGTATTTTTACCGCCTGGTGATCTTTTACGTCCTCAGTGTCTTGGCCATTGGTCTGACCTGTCCCAGCGATGACACCCGCTTGACTGACGGCGGGGCTGGGGCCAAATCTTCGCCGTTCGTCGTCGCTGTCGCCAACGCCGGTATAGGCACCCTCCCGTCCATCGTCAACGCCGTGATTCTTATCTCGGCCTGGTCGTCCGGCAACTCCTTCCTCTACATCTCCTCACGCGCGCTTTATTCGCTTGCGGTCCAAGGCTCCGCTCCGCGAATCTTCAAAGCCTGCAATCGCTGGGGTGTCCCTTACATGGCGGTCGGCTGTTCGTCCCTATTCTGCGCTCTTGCATACCTCAACGTCGCCTCCAATGGCTCTACGGTCTTCAACTGGTTTGTCAATCTCACAAACACGTGGGGTATGACGAGCTGGGTATGTTGTATGATTGTCTATCTCCGCTTTCGGAAGGCCTGCAAGGCGCAAGGGATCGAGCCCATATATAGCAACTGGCTTCAACCTTGGGGAGCCTATATCGCCATGGTGGCATTCACAATCCTCTGCCTCATCAACGGCTTTACCGTTTTCTTCCCCAGCAAGTGGTCGGCGTCTTCATTCTTGACCGCTTACATCGGAATCCCCATCTTCTTCGTCATGTACGTCGGGCATCGGATTGTGTTCTGGGGAGACAAGTGGGCGTGGGACCCGATGGAGGTGGACATGCACACGGGCTTGCAGGAGGTTATCGACGCCGAGAAGCCACTGAAGAAGAGGAAAGGATTCGCCAGGATCTGCATGATTATCGAATAGAACGCAGCGCCATGTCGTGGAATTTTTAAGCGAGCACGTGGATAGATGGAGATTTTGTGTATAGTTAGTGTATACTTCAACGATCCTTGTGCCACATTCACATTCCCTTGAGACATGTTCACGCCTTCTCTTTCCCCCCAGATCGCCCTGCCCTATTCACAGTGCAGATCATCGAATCACTTTCCACGCCGTAGAGCATATACATACATATATAATTCGCAATCCTAACAACAGCAAAAGAGAACACCCGTGATCCCACCACACCCTACTACGTACGTGCCTCGCAAGGATCTCGCAGATACCTCGACTGATATGAATGGGGTATTTTTGTTTCTCACCAGATCGGGAGAAGCTATTATATTCGTGCTAACCGTGGTGTACCACTCACGGTATATGGGCTCATCGCTATTCTTCTGTTTTTGAAAGCCTCGGCCTTAAACTGATGTTTCAAGCTGTGCATGATATTTTTTGCCATGTACGTTGTCCTATCAACAGTATCCATTCCGTGGGTATATAACAGAGTTCATCATCCCGAATAACCAGACCCCACGCATGAAAGCACCAACTTCACCCTGTGAGACCTGCCAAACCCGGCTCATCCCAGTGGCATGGTCGACGAAAACCAGCGCGCAGAGTGGTGAAGCAGTCATGGACATGTCTGCCACCTTAACCATCGTGCTGGAGGCCCCCGAGCATCGACCCAACCTCAACTTCTTTGCGCACCACAGCCGCGAGGCCACCAAATCCTTCCTTCTTCAATCTCTCAATAAGAAGGAGGCCCTTCTCCCACTTCTTTCTCTTGATCTGGCCCTCTATCTCCGCCATTTGGTTTGCTAGCATCTTCCGACTATCGTCAAGATCCAAAGCGATGAACTCTCTCTCATACTTTTTGAGTTTGACCAGCTGCGCTTCCAATTCTGCTATTGACGCATCCAGCGCAGCAGTTTGAGCTTCAGTCTCGTCAGAGCAGGTAACAGTCTTTGTAGGAGATGCAGTTGGGGCGGAAGACGATGGAGTGCCAAAACTGCCGTTGGAAGTGTGCTGTGGGAGGTACATGCCGTTGGTAGCAGGAGGATGTCCAAGCATCGGTGGAAGAGTATTGTTCTGCATGTTAGATGTTATACGACTCGAGCCGATCGCTGCCGAGGCAAGGGATGCAATGCCAGGCGAGCTACTCACTCGGGAATGCCTCTCATCGGTGGGACTGACCATGTCGGGGAATGTCTTCATACTCGGCAGCAGTGCGGGCCGTGTCCCGTTGACGCCTCCGAAAGGCCCATCCGTCAAAAACTCGGAGCCTTCTCTCGAAAATGCCAGCCTGCTACCGGAGAAGTCAGGTTCGGGTGTTGGTAACTCCATCTTTCTCAGCGGGGTCGCTGGCCCAGAATCTGCCGAAGTAGATATTGCCCGCTTCTTGCCTGTGATCTGGGCGACGCTGGGCAAAGGTCCGGCCCCAAAGCCACTGTGGCTGGATTCTCGCCGCCCTCCACGCTTTTGATCAAACACATTGTCTGCGAAGCCCATGACCTTCCCACGAGGGTCGGCAGCTTTCACTCTTCGCTTACTCGCAGGCTTTTCGCTTTTGACGTACGCTGTCACAAAATGGCAGCATCGACAGTTGCAAGTTTCTGTGCACTTGGGACAAGTCCACAGCTCCTTGTGCCGCAAAACTTCCGAGGGATACTCATCAAAATGTCGGAACAAGCCTCGATAACAGAAAAAGGCAGTACACTTGTCGCAACGCCGCCCTTTCCATTCTTGGTGATCGATCCGGCAGAGATGGCACAGTCTACTGGTGGTTGAGGTTTTGGCGCGCATCAGATCATTGACCGCCGTCCCCAGGGTCTTGCGCTTGTCGAGTGTGCGCGGCTCTTCTGGCTGGAATCCTAGAATCTCCCGAGCCCGATTGAGAACCCTCGTGCATTGTTCCGCCGACACCAGCTCTGCCCATGCGTAGGATTGGGAGTGATCGCAAGATCGGCCATTGAGATAACAAAGGAGACAGAGATCGAAATCGACACATTGAGTACATCGCACGTGCCGATTCCAGATAGCCGTGCTGCAAAAGTTACAAGTCGCAATTGTCCCTTGCTGGATGGGCACCAAAGTCATTGGTGTGACAGGATCAGAGTCGATTATGGATTCGTCATGGACCATTTGACGAAACAAGCGTGAGAGGAGAGGTAGATCTGGCGGAAGTGGAAGTGGAGAGCTCCTCACTGTCTGGTTGTCCTGGACCAGAGATAGCATAGCACATGCCAGGGAGAGGCTGGTTCGAGCCACATCAGGATGGCAGAGGCGATTGAAAGGTGCTTGGACGTATTCAAATCCCACCTCAAGTGACAGCGGATGTAGGATGTTCCAGACAAGCTTGGCCGAAAGCGTGGCAGGATTCCAAATCTGGTGGGCCGTGGCAGGAGGGAAGACGACGAGGTCGCCGACTCGTTGATCGTAGGCATACAGGGGGAAGTCGGCTTTCAAGAGCTCCTCCGACCCCAGGTTTAGCCAGTCTAAATGAGGTGACGCGCCACGAGAAGATATGAAGGCGTCATATTTCTTCTGCGAGTCAAAGTCAGTGCCAATGCACACCACAGGACGGTCGTCCGACTCGACGAGTAAGTTCAAGGCGACCGTGCTCGAGAAGCATCGATGGAACCCTGAGCTGCTCCCTTCGCTTCCAACGTAGGCCATCATGACCTCACTCCTCGCACACTGTGGGAGCCACTGGAAGAGATCCAATCGCCCACCCCATTGAACCTCTGTGGGCAGGATCCGGCGACATTGTTCGAGCCATTCATGCGGACATTGTAAGTCTCTGGCGTAGAGGTTCTGGAATTCGGGAAACGACTGCCTAGCGCTGTCGGCAAACTTCTTGAGCGTGAATGACAGATCCCGACCAGTACTGCAATTGCGGATGGGAATGTTTTTCTTGGTGCTCAGTTCGATCAGCCTTTCGATGCTGAAACTCGGCTGGTCGCCATTATGAGGACCCGAGCCTGGCCAGGTGTCGAGTTTGTCGAATTCGGCAATGACAAAAGGCTGTCCTAGTTGGAGGCGTCTGGTAAGCCACTCAGAGAAGGGAAGGGGGTTGCCGTTCTGGTCTTTCTCTGCCTGTAGAGAGAGGATGCTGAAACGGGGAAACTCAACGAAGGGCTTCCCGAGCTGCAACAGCTGCTGAGCAGAACTATCTGGAGGGACAGTCAGCGAAGGAGTCTGTGGAATCATGCCGATGCCGGAGATCAGGTGACTGTCATCGCGAGAGGTACTGGAAGATGTCGCAGAAGAGGACGAGTAGAGGGGGAGATGTGGGATTAAAAGAACGGCGAGGAAATCTGACGAGCTTGATGTTTGCTTCCTTATGGACAGGGTGGTGGTGGCCGAGGGCTGTACGTAAATGAAGCTGCAAGGGGAGGAGTAATGCGATGATCGAAGATGGGATGAGATGGAAATGGGATGCGATGAGCGAAGAAAGTGCGGAGGGGCAGAGGCGCTTAAGCAGATCTCCGCTAGCTCGGCCTGTTCGTTACAGCAGAACCAGGTTCCGAGGCGTGCTGAGGCGTGCTAGGTAAGCGGATGGCGACTTCCGTCAGGGTAGCACCGCCTGTGTCCGGCAATCATTGGCGCCCAGAAAGGGCCTAAAGATTCCCCCAGGGTTACTAAGACAGATGTTTGCCCCCCAATAGCGCCCCCATATCCCCTTAGGGGCACCCGGAGGGGGTGTTTGCATAGTTGGATTCAGGGTCTTTGGGCTGTTTAGGCTCTTTCCTCTACGCCCGTCATGCTCTGAATGTCTGGCTAGTACCCAACAAACTACTCGGACTGGATAGAGCATTTCCATCTCCACCCGCGCACCTGCGCCTTTCTATTCTTCACCTCCATCACCAACACCCTCATGCACCCTCTTCAGAACCAGCTCCCTCGATGAAGAACAAACCAAACAGGCAGGTCAAAGCCGCCGTATCCACAACAAATCTCTGCCATGCCCTCGCTATCGACAACTTTCAGCCACTTGCCCCAACAGAATCCTTGTGCCTAGATGGCTCATCCCGAAGAGACGTCGAATCTCCGCTCCCATTTCGGGTTGGTGAGCGACACGAGCCAAACAGCCACCTTCGTAAGAGGCCGTCGAGGATCTCTTCACACCGATTACTCAATTTGTTTTTTGTCGGTGGGGGCTGCGCCCTTAGTTGCTCGAAGGCCAATCCCTCACAGTCCCCTTCATGCACACCGTCCCATCGTTACTCATCACCCTCGTCTCTGCCTCCTTCTTTCCCACCGCCTCCTGGTTCATCATCACCCGGTAAGGCTCCCTGCCGTATACAGGGCTCGTAGCCCGGTACTCGATCGTCTGGGGATAATGTACACCCTCCCCTCGGACAACACTGGCCTCATCTCGCCAAAGGTCCAACATGGCGAGTAGATTCATCGGACCGTGGACGACCACGTTCCTGTGACCCTCCACATCCGTTGCCCAAGGCTTGTCGTAGTGAATTCTGTGCGCGTTGAACGTCAACGCCGAGAACCGGAACAGCGTTGCTTCATCGCGACTATATTCCCGCCAGAGTTTGCCCTCGACGCTCTTGTCAAGCTCCCCCTGTGACAATTCCTTGGGCTTGGGAACCAGTGGAGCAGGTTTGGAAGGGTCGAGGGCTACCCGGAAAACCCAATTCCTCCGGTCCAGGACGCACAGCTCATCTTTCCCATTGCGGAATTCCTTCTCCACGCCCACGAGCAACATACTCTCGCCCGTCTTGCCAATGACCTTGGGCTCGCAGCTCAAGACCTTGGTAACCTCGGTGACGGTATCGCCCACCACCAAGAGCGCCTGGTTCTTTGAGCTGGGATCAGCACCGGGCCAGTGACATGATCCGCCAGCCCACATGCGTCTCGTGAAGGGAGCGTTGGGGTTGAAACTCGCGTCCGTGCCGTCGAGCCCCAATATCCCCGGTAGTTGAGCTGGCGTAAAGTAGCATATGTGATAAGCTGGGGGAATCGGAGTGCCCTCGACAGGCTCCGCCTCCTCGAGCGTCTTGGTAGAGCTAGTCGGCCACAGATGAGGTCGGTCCAGAGTGAGAGAGAAGAGGCGGATCTGATTCGCATCCAGCAGCTGACGGCGCACGAACGTCTGTCCCTTGGAGAATTTGGACAGAAACGCTTCAGTTATAGCCTTTGGATCCGCTGGCGGTGAGCTCAGTCTCGTCCGAGACGAAGAGAAGCTTCGCGAGGTGGTTGTTCCGAGGCGGGCACCGCTGCCCGTCGCTACCGATGCGAAGCAGCAGCGAGAACACGCGCGAAAAGGGACAGTCATTGTATCCGTCCTTCTTGAGAAACACTGAGAAGAATGCTCGAGCTTCAATTGCCAGTTACTGATCCACACCCGTGTTGTGAAAATAAGTTTGTTTTCTTCAAGTTTGGTCAGGACTTCAGGAGTCGGGTTGCCGAAGAACGACGGATGGAGATTTCGGGTCCGGCTCCCCGCATAATGACCATCTCCGAGATCGGGCAGCGGCAGTCGGTCTCATACCCTGCGTTTCGAGACGCACGGTTCCGAGATTGGCCGCCCCTCATAATATCGGAGAAATCCTACATCCTGCGAAAGCTCGTGCAAGATATTGCGGTCCAAATCATATTAGTCGTATATGTATATCCGTTGTTTACAGCCTCCATGATCCGTTTTCCACCAAACTCATCTATTTATGTACCTCGGACGCCAGCAAATGCAAGATTCTCCAATAACAACAATGAGATATCGTCAGACAATCCCCTCATTACTTTCTTCACCTCTTCTCAACAAGCAGGAAATGCATGGCTATGTATGCGATGATGATGAATGCTCCTGCAAAGACACCCAGGCCGATGACATCGTTCCACAGTGCCAGATTGTCGAAGCCAAAGGCACTGAGAATGCTGGCTCCGGGTACTTCGATGTCCAGGCCGTACCGGTGGTCTTTGAGACGCAGCTTTGCGACCTCGTTTACGATTAGAGCTTCGTAGCCGTAGTGAAAGATGGATAACTGTGTCGACCGTTAGCACAACCACCACCAAAGGTCATGACCGATACTTACCATCTGCAGCCACTGTGCTGCTTTTTGGATGCTATCATGGTTGAGATTGAGGAGCAAGCCAGCAAACAACAAACTGAACAACATCACCAAGCTACCAATCAAGTTGGCGACAGCGGGATCTTTGAACACGATACCAATCGTCAAGCAGATTGCCGCCGCAGCCAAGTTAAAGAGCACCAATATTAGTATAAAGGTGAAGAAAACGCCCCACTTCGGGAGAAGTCCAGACATTGGATAGATGATGATGCCCATGATGATAGGTGGGATGAGTCGGAGCGGTACAATGTCGAAGAGCAGCTTCGCAGCATAGTAAGTGATCGGAGAGTAGTATCCATTGGCACGTTCTCGAACGAAGATCAACCGCTCTGCGCTGAAGACGTTCAAGCTTGTCAGGCCGCTGAAACCGAACAATGCCAGCAGGAAGAAGAAGAGACCTAGTCGATTTTGGAACCCGCCAATGTCATCTGTGACGCCGTAAAAGAGCCATCCTGACAATACCGCCAGCAGAATAGCAACAGCATAGTGGGTCAGCATCAGGATAGGGTTGCGATACAGGTTCCGCCAAGTCCGCCTGGATAGGATTAAAAATTGTCGTGGAAGGCTGACTCGCCGGAAGCCTTTAATCGAGCCTGTCACGGGCTCGGTTACAGCGTCTTCTCCACCGTGGCCATTTGCCGCCGATGCAGCTTGAATTGAAGCTGTGATTTCGTCATGGATCGTCTGAGCGACATCTGAGTTCTTGAAACTGGTCACCAGAATGTCGAGGTCGGTGTTGGCGTCTGGTGGTATGTCGTCAGGATCCTCCAAAAGGGGTGGCGGGTTGGACCCATCTCGCTTCGACAGGGGTAGCCAGCTCCGCATGCTGCCAGTTGCCCTTCCCATTATAGTGTCTTCATCATCAGTCTTTGGTGTTGGCGGAGTTTCGCTCCCAGAAGCCTTCTTTCGAGTAAACAATTGCCGGTCCTGCTTTTGTTTCAGCGAAATCCTCCTCTTTGGTTTTATTCGAGTCGAGGGTTCGCGTGGGCTTTCCATGCTCACGTTTGAGACACTTGCAATGGACTTCACAGCCCGCGTGCTGCTTGATTCCGTTCCCGGGATGTCTCGGTCGAGCAAATCCTTCGGAACGTCCTCGAATATGGGAGAACGTGGAATACTGGCGTGCATTGTCAGGTCCACCAGATAGTCCGCGATATTGAAACCCGGCGGACAGGAGTAACCAATATGATCAAAGTATGATTGACAGCTTGAAAAGGGACCAGAGTAGACGGTTTGACCTTTGGCAAGAAGAATGAGCTGGTCGAAAAGAGCCACGATGTTGGAGCGAGGTTGATGAATGGTGAAAATGACGGTCCGGTTGTATGTTTTGGCCAATGTGACCAGACATTCAACTACGTTAAAAGCGTTGAAGGCGTCGAGTCCGCTGGTTGGCTCATCGAGGAAGAGAATACTTGGGCTTGTCACAAGCTCGCAAGCAATACCAACCCGTCGCTTTTCGCCACCGGAAATACCTCGACCATTTCCTTCCTCCGAGCCAATCACTTGGTCTTTGATGTGATAAATGCCGAGTTGCTGCATAACTTCGATAACTCGCTGCTCCTTGACAGAAATGCCCATATCAGCTGGTAGTCGCAGGAGAGCACTGGTGGAAATGGTTTCATGGACGGTCAGAGTTGGCAAAAGGGTGTCCTCCTGGTCGACGTAGCCCACCACATTTCGGTATTCCCCGTCGAGAATCTTCTCGCCATTGACATACATATGGCCCAAGACAGTCCCACGTTTATTCTTGCGAGCCAGAATATCGAGAAACGTAGACTTGCCTGCGCCGGACGCACCCATGATGGCTGTGAGTTGGCCTGGGTGGGCGATGCCAGAAATGCCAGACAGGATTTCCTTTCCTTTCAGACCATAAGAGACGTTCTCAAATTGCAAAGACATCGGGGTGTGGTTGATCATTGATAGCGAGGCATCATTTTCACCATTTTCACCTAGTCGAATGGCTCCCCATCGCTTGAGCGCTGCTCTTCTCGAGAGGTACCACGATATGAGTGTGACGGCAACGACAAAGAGGGCGCAACCGGCGATGATTCCTGCAATCAAAGGGGTGTTGATCTCTTTGATAGGTCTTGTATATCCAGGCACCTCCGTCTCATACAGGCATTCGCCTGCCCGACACTGAAGTGAGATATACTCATCGCCGAATATCATAGATATCAAGTTGTTCATGGCCGGCTCTTCGAAACGACTGCCATCCTTAGAGCTACCGCCATAGGTATGCTGCGAGTAGAAGGAAGCTGGCCCCTTGATCTCTTGCTCCAAGAACTCGTCGATGTTGACGGAGCCATCTTCGCCACACAAGAACCGATCTGGTATGCAAGAGCACTTTATGTTTTGACATTGATATTTTGTCGTATTGCGAACATTCGTGTCCTGATATGTGGAAGTGCAATTGTCGAGAGCACAGTAGAACGATTCCTTTTGATCCACCCAGAACTGGAAGTTGCAGGTAGCGTCTTCAGCGTTGCAGGAGAAGGTAACCTCTGGTATGCGCGGATCGATCTGGTCCAGAATGGCCTTGTTGGTAACATTGCACACCTGGTAGTTTTCGTGGACTAAAGCACCTTTTTTATAACAAACCCCACCCTGACCCAGTGGCATCATTGCGTTACATGCCTCATTGGAAGTGCACACGTTGCAGTTGATTCCCTCCCAGCCATCTCTGCAATCGCACTTATCGCCTCTTCTTGGTGATCTATTCTTGCCATCGACCAGGGAACCGCACAGCGGCTCCGCGCAGTCGTCTCCCCCGAAGCCAGGAGGACACACGCATTTCCCGTTGGCGCTGCTGCAGCTTGCAAATTGCAGGCATTTGAATTCGTCGTAGTGGCAGTCGAAGCATCGAGGACATGGAGGGCAACCGTCGACTAGATCGAGGAAGGGATCTTGCATCAATGCCCGCGAAGTATCATTGGGATAGGCCGTCGCGAGCCATGCCGGTGCGACAAGTAATAGGGCGGCGGCAATGCCATGGAGGTTCATTGAGGATGGACCGGGCGATATCGTCCGCCGTGCAGGTGTGGAGGTGATAGATCGTGTGGCTGGTGCCTGTCAACGGAAGCTTGTCCAGTCAAGGCGGTAGAAACCTCGAGGGCAGAAGGTTAGGTAGGGCGACTGTCGGTACAAGAATGATAGGAGGGACATGCGACAGAGGATGTAGGATGGGAGTCGAAAGATATCACACCATTGCAGTCCGCCGCGGGAAGGGGAGGATCTGAACTGGAAAGGTCCAAACGTCGCAGCACAACACAAGTTGCAACAGCACGATGCACAACTGCTGGCACGTTCCTGTATGGTACGGGCGGGGACGGGAGACCTGATACCGGGGATTGGCCTTTGAGCCTAGGACCAATGGGCCGAGCTTTATCCAGTTAAGGACGGCTGTAAGCTTGCACCCAATCGTTGTAATCGTAAGCTACCGGCAGTTATTGGCACTCGTGGCATCATCCAGTCTGGGGCTAAGACTAAGTAAGCTGGTAAGGTACCTAGTCAGCTAGTCAATTAAGGTACGACATACGAGGTCGGGGCATAGAGTTGGAGATGTCGCAAATGCACTTTGTCGAGGTGGGGAGCAGTTGACTATGCAGCTATGTTCACTCGGCGGATCGGTATTTCCGCGACACCGCAGTTGGAAATGAAAAGAATTCAGTCGTGCAGAGCACTCTTTTCAGACGTTTGTTCCTACGGCACCGTCACACAATCATTCTCAATCGAGTACGCACACGCTTTGTGTCGTTCCCACAGGGAACATGGCCGGGTTCCAGCAGCTTGAAGCCATCGAGGTAGGAATTACCAGCAGTTCGTCGAACAATGCTCTCACTGACAACGAGAACAGTGGAACGAAAAGTATCTGTCCTCAGCCAAACACGACCTTTCATCATCGGCCGCCTCCAACATCTCCTTATCTGAATTACTTGACATCTCAGAGGACAGACCGGGCTCCGAAAAGGCCCTGAAATTGCATGAAGTAAAACTCAAAGGGAACGATACTGGCTTGGGCAGCATTGATCTACGGAAAAACCTGGCAGCCCTATACTCTGCGCGCTCTGCGGGGGTGACCGAACACGATATTATAATTACCAACGGAGGCGCTGCTGCAGACTATACAGTATTCTCCGCGCTGCTGACCCCTGGGGATCATGTCATTTGCCAACACCCTGTTGATGAACTGCTCTACAAGATACCTGCATCTCTGGGCGTGGACGTCACTTGGTGGAACGCAGACCCAGCGAAAAAGTGGGCGGTTGACATTGACGAGTTAAAGACATTGATCAGGGACAATACAAAATTGATTGCGATCCAAAGTCCTTGTGACCCTACAGGTGCGATAGTGTCCAAACCCGCTCTCGAGGCCCTCGTTGAATTGGCAGAGGAAAAGGGAATAGCTATTCTGGCGGATGAGACCTACAGGCCTCTTTTCCACTCGATATTGCCATCCGACGATGATTTTCCACCCTCAACGATCAACCTGGGCTATAAGAAAGTCGTCGTGACAGGTGGGGTAAGTAAAGCATACGGTTTAGCAGGAATAAAAGCCGGGTGGATTGCCACGAAAGACAGGGCGATTCTCGAAGCCTGTAGGGGAACTAGGCGTTTTCAGTCCACAATTGCATCAACTTTAGATGAGGTGGTTGCTGCAGAGGCCCTGAGTGAGAGGTGCATTCACGCGTTGTTAGCAAGAAACATCAGGTTATGCCAAACAAACCTGGGCTTGCTGCAAGGATTTGTCGAAGAGCACAACTGGTCATGTTCATGGGTCGAGCCACGAGCTGGAACAACAGTAATGCTCAAGTTCCACAAGATGGGAAAGCCCATCGACAGTGAGCAGTTTTGTTCAAGGTTACTCGAGGAGTCTGGGATCCTTCTCTGTCCCGCAAGCAAATGTTTCGGAGACAGTAGAGCTCTTCGCGGGTATGTGAGGGTCGCTTTCGGAGGCTCGACGCAGGAGGTGAAAGCTGCACTTGCGGCGTGGAGGTCATTCATGGAAGAAAGCTTCGATTCGGTACCGACACTGTCGACTCGGTCAAACAGCTGATCCAAGAGCAGCTCGAGGCAAAATAAAGTCCGATAAAAGCGCACCAGGCACAAGTATCAGCGGGAAATCGAGTAGATCCATTCCAAGACTGAGAGTCAGAGATGCCTTCATCGCGTCCGTAATTGTAACAAGATGGGTGTGCCGAACGCCGATCTCATTGTTTTCTGACCACTTCGAACAGCATGCCACTTGAGCTCCGAAGAGAGGGCTTGCTGCCGCCTGCAGCAGAAACGAATCGTATAATACACGCTAGGCTTTCATCATCTGAGGTGTTGTTAGCATATATACTTGTCAAAGCGCGGATCAAAGGGACTCACTTGTTCAAAACTTGGAAGGATGAAGAAGGAAAAGAAAACAGAGTGCGACTCAGAGAATTTTGTGCGCAGGCGGCCGTTGGAGGTTGGCGCACACGGACCATCAGCGCAGGTTCTCCAACTCAAATCCTTCTTTTGGATCGTCCACATCAATGGGTCTTTGAATGTGCAGCAGCAGCAGCCGATGGAGGTCCAGAGATCACTTACACGTTCAGCTCACCTCCGACGGAGCTACATTGAGATATCGAGATATATCCGTACTCATTTGTGGTGCGCAGGCTTCGCGTCCACCCAGCGCGCCATCACCAGACCATGTCTTTCTCAGAGACTTGCATATTCTACGTCTTCCGCCCGTCGTGACCGGCAACAAGATCAAAGACTGCAGACCAGTAACGGCGATATCAGGCGATACAACTTCTCCAGTAAGACAGTGCCTCACCGGCGATTTGGCCAGCGTCTAACTCTAGCAGGGATCTCTTCTTCCAAAGAAGCCAGTCAAGCCTGGAATAAACTATGCCAGACCGACGTCGATTCATTACCGAGTACGCCTGCTCCTGATGATGACAGCCAGAACCAAGTGCAGCTATATGGCTATATTACTTCTCACAGGCCTAGCAAGGGCTTCGATTTCATCCAACTGGTCGATCCACGCTTAGAGCTTGCCGTGCAAGTCATCTTCCCCCATTCTGTTTCCACTGCGAAGGTCGGAGCAAGTCCATCGGTGGAAAGTCACATAGACGCTGAGGGGTCTAGTGAAGAAAAAGGATCAAATGATGGAGAAGTCTCCGAAGGACAATTGAGCATTTTCAGAGCCGCTCGTCCTCATACACCCATTCGGATCTCGGGGACCGTTGTGCCACGGTTGACACGACCCAAGAAGGTATACCAGCGGGTTCCCTCAGGAGAGTCTGCGACGCCACAAAAGAAAAAGCCAGATACTATTGTCCGAACACTAGACCCCTATGTTGGAGACATCGACCTCATATCTCACGTGGAAATCAGAGCAGATTCTTACAAATTTCTCAATGGAGTTCCATCTGACCTCACCGCAAAATGCGATACAGTGTTTCCGCCAGAGTCGCGACACCTTCAATTCAGAACGGACTCGGACCTCCGTCGCCGCATTCGATTACGCTCGCGCCTCGCAGGAAAGATACGAGAACATATGCTACGCAGTGAATTCGATGAGATAGAGACACCTCTTTTGTTCAAGTCCACCCCAGAAGGCGCTCGGGAATTCATTGTTCCCACGAGAAAGAAGGGCTTGGCATACGCATTACCACAAAGTCCGCAGCAATATAAACAGGTCCTCATGGCATCGGGAATCTGGAGGTACTTTCAATTTGCCAAATGTTTCCGGGATGAGGACCTGCGGGCCGACAGACAGCCCGAGTTTACCCAGCTTGATCTCGAGATGGCCTTCGCCAGTAGTGCCGACGTGATGGCTGCGGTGGAAGAGCTACTCATCCATGCAGTCTGGCCCAACGTGCCTGGAATCGCTCCTTTGCAAATGCCGTCCTCGACAGCGTTCGAGTTCGAATCGGCCGATCCGGAATACCGCCACCTGGCTTTTCCACAGCTCACATATACCGCTGCGATGACTCGGTTTGGTTCGGACAAGCCTGACACCCGGCTTGGGTCCGAAATTCATCGAGTGGATCATTGGCTCTCGCCCAATGTGAAGAGCATGGTAACTTCGCTTGACGACCCCGTCGTGGAAATGGTGAAAATTTGCATGCAGGGATGTGAACCAGCAGACAGCCAGAAATTTGTAACAACCTTTTTGGAAACGTCGCCGAAAGCGAGCTATACGAATGACAGCGCACGAATTCCCGGAGTGGCGGTCTTTGATCCCTTGAAACCGCTGCATGGATTGGCGAGCTTTGGCCATGAAGGCGCAGCCAAAGTGGAAGAAGAATTCGATCCTGAACCGGGCGACATCCTGATTCTTTATAGCCGCGATGGTAAGCCGTTCACTGGTGGATCTACTGCTCTAGGAGACCTGCGTCGGGACATCTATCAGCACGCCATATCCGAAGGTCTAATCCCTGCGCCTTCAGGATTTTCTGCACTGTGGGTAACGGATTTTCCCTTGTTTTCGCCCACAGAAGACTCCGAGCCTGGACAGGGTGGGTCTGCTGGTATCTGCTCGACGCATCATCCATTCACGGCTCCTAAGCAAAATCAGGATCTATCGGTGTCCACATTCAAGAAGGACCCATTATCCATTATCGGAGATCATTACGACCTCGTGATTAACGGAGTTGAGGTTGGTGGCGGCTCCTGTCGTATACACCGTGAATTCATGCAAGAATTCGTTCTCAGGGAGGTCCTGAAGATGGAGCCTGGACGTGTGAAGGATTTTGGCCATCTACTAAGGGCGTTGCGCTCTGGCTGTCCGCCGCACGCAGGGTTTGCCCTGGGATTTGACCGGCTAATGGCCATGTTGACGAACAGTGCGACTGTACGAGATGTGATCGCGTTTCCAAAGTACGCAGACGGCGAAGACAAGTTCGCTGGGGCACCCTCACCGATAACCCAAGGTCAGCTTGCGACCTATCATCTTGCTGCCGCCGACGACAAGGTTGCCCATGTAACAACTCCAAAATTGTCGCGCAAGGCGTAAAGCAGATTCCTTGAACAGTTGTACAATGTCTATGTATCAATAATTTGACCATCTGAAACAGTAAGCAAGTCTTTTTGTCATGTAAATAGTGCAACACAGTCTTCACTCGCTATCAGTCAATGCAAAAACCAAGGCTGAAGCCCCTAAGTTGTCACGTGACTCCATTATTGTCCTCGACATGAGAATGTCTGGCCACCCTGGCATCATAAACAAGACTTCTCTCCCTCGAGTGTACTACAACCACTACCCGTGTCTCTCCAGATCTGATTACTCCAGTTTGTCAAGTCAAGTCGCATCGAACATTCACGATGGACCAAGTCCAGGAGCTTGTCCTCAACCCATTAAAACCCTACCTGATCCCAATCACTCACAACCTACCCGCCCCGATCAATGACCTTGCCATCAACCTCCTCGGCGAAAGCTGCCACAGCGCCCTCCTCCTTGACCTCGATTTCGCCTCCCATCCCGAATGCGTTTCCCTGGCCATATCGAAAGCCTTGGGCATTGTCATCATCACCGCGGCATCTGTCGTGAAAGTCCCCCAAATCATCAAACTCGTCAAGTCCCAATCCTCGGAGGGACTATCGTTCACAAGTTATTTGTTGGAAACAACCAGCTTCGTCATATCCCTGGCTTATAACATGCGCAATGGCTTTCCATTCAGCACATACGGCGAGACCGCACTTATCGCCATTCAAGATGTGGTGATTAGCGTGTTGATTCTGGTCTATTCGAAGAAGAGCGCGCAGGCGGGCGCCTTTCTAGCGGCTTTCGGTAGTGCCGTGTATGCGCTCATGGTCTCCGACACACTTGTCTCGAATGCACAAATGACCAGTCTGCAGGCGGGTGCTGGTGCCCTGAGCATCGCTAGTAAGCTGCCACAGATCCTCACGATCTATAGCCAGGGTGGAACAGGCCAGTTGTCTGCGTTTGCCGTCTTCAACTACTTGTTTGGCAGTCTCAGTCGAATCTACACTACAATTCAAGAAGTGGATGACAAGTTGATCTTGTACGGATTTATTGCCGGGTTTGCGTTGAACGCGGTTCTAGCAGCCCAGGTGGTCTACTATTGGAATAGTCCGACGACCGCAGGGCACGCAAAGGAGTTGACCAAGAACGGACAGGGGGGACTCAAGGGTGTTGGACAAAAAGGGAGTGCCGCAACGGCCACTCAAGAGGCGGCTAGACTGAGTCCTGGCAAAGCCCAGGGCACTGCAAGACCGAGCAGCAGCAGCGGAAGAAGAAGAGGATGAGTAGCTTCATATGCTAAGGTGTCATCAGGCCCCCCTTAGTAGTCTGGACGCAATTGAGTTGAAAGCATCTTCTCGCGCTAGCTTTCCACACGGTCAGTGATGTCCATCATCTGTGATCCTGGACATGGTATTCAGAAACATAGTTTTTGCGTCTACAGCGTCATTCTTTCTAGAATAAGCCGACAAATGTTATTACTCCGCGCTGGCCAGATGTTGGCTGCCCAGCATCAGTGTCGTTCAGGCCGCTTGAGCCTAGGATCCTTGTACTCCGTGAAATGAACCTGCTGAAGATGCGGTCTTTGCTGATCGCCGGGTGAATCAAAGGTACTTGTACTGCCCTTGTCATATAGACACTTCCACCAATCAGAGCGAACAATTCGCGGGGAGAGAGAGACTGTCCACGTGTGACAGAGGTGCGTTGTTGGGATCGCGCATAACATCGTGGTCCATGTTGCCTATTGGAAGGCTTTACTCGAGGTTCCAGTCTCGAACAATGGCGCAACTCGCAAGTATATTAATTACGCACTGACGAAGTAACGTGCCCACGTGGGCGTCGCAGTCACGTGGAGAGGCTGATAGGAGTACTGTACGGAGAAATATGAACGGGCTAGGCATGTTTGTGGGGTTTGTCCTAGGGATCCCTGTGGTTGTTGGTATGTGGTAAATGACACCTGCCACTGACCTCCCTCTCTACTCGACGTGTCTGAAATCCGAAACTTGGGCCTGCAGGCTTTCTGCGTTCCTGGTCAGTCGAACAATCTTGAACTCAACAGTCCATGTCCTTGTCAAAGAGTCCTTCGACCGAATATTTTGTTGCCGATAGGTATTCGCACTATGTGCACCAGTGACGATGCAGACGACCGCATCAGTGCATCGCGTAGGCTGCGTCCGATGCAAGAGAACCTTTCTTCCTGCTGACGGCTTGTGCCTAGTCTATTCCGGCCTGCAATCGCTGTCGGACGCGGAAAACACGCTGTGACACGGGTCGTCCACGCTGCACCCCATGCGTCCGCTCAGAGTCTCCCTGCTTCTACTTCGACCCGGGTGCGAAAACCAACGTTCCTCGACAGTTTATCTGCGACCTAGAATCTCAGTTGGAGCAACTTCAACTTGAACACGACAGACTGCTTGCGGATGTTTCAGTTCATGTCAGAGATGCAGAAAGCCTCCATTCGAAGACCTCCCGTGATGGTGAAGGTTCGCCTGCTGAAGCAGCACAGCGCAATCGTGCCGTCTATCCCACGCTGGGAACCTCTAGCCAATATGCGCCTCGTGAACGTAGAATCGGAAGCATCCAAGCCGATTTGATCGATCTGGGAGGTGCTCGAGGCGAAGCACACTATCTCGGAGACTCAAGCGGGTTACACATTGCACGAGCTGTACTGGAGACTGCTCGGCATAACGACCCAAACTTGGATGCATTCTCTGTCCAGGAGAGTCCACCGGTTGCCAACGACACATCACGTTCTACATTTAATGAGCCGGCGACTTTGCCAGGCTACGAAACCACCCAAGAGCTCACACGTATATTTTTCTCTCATTTCCAAGTTCAGTATCCGATCTTGATCGAGGACGAATTCTCACAAGAAATTTTGAGTCTTTCCACCAGCCGGCAGACCGGTGACCCTGGTGCTTCACGTGTGAAGCCCCAATTCATGCTCACAATGGTGATTGCCATTTCTCTTTCCTGTCTCTCTAGGAGCAATTCCCACACAGCTGCTCTAGCAGAGAGTTATGCTAATAATGCACTATTGGACCTTCCGGTAATTCTGCAAAGGAAGGACACACAAGCGTTGCAGTGCACTTTACTTTTGCTTCTCTACTCCTTGCTCAGCCAGACCAAAACACCGACCTGGTATATCTCTGGACTCTGCACGAGGATGTGTGTGGACCTTGGACTGCATAACGAAGATTCAATTCTGTCTCAAGACCCCGACTTTCAGCCTGATACAGAAGATCGAGTGATCGATACAAAGAGACGTCTGTTCTGGGTCACTTATTCCTTCGACAGAACCTTGAGCACTATTCTCGGACGCCCGTTCACTCTTCCCGAAGAAACAATCGATGTAAAGTATCCCTGCTCGACCATATCAGTCGGTAAACGTGAGCAGGTGGTGCATTGGCTGCGTTTACAGAGAATTCAGAGCCAGATGGTGCTGAAACTATACGGACCGACAAAAACACATCACCAAGGTAATGAGGGCGACCTCCATGCCTGGGCCAGCGAAATATCCGCCAGCTTGGAAGACTGGCTGCAGACAAGTCGACAACTGGAGAACGACGGCCTTCAGGATTCTGACTGGTGGACTTACTGGTACTACAATACGCTCTTGTTCTTGAATCGACCATCTCCAAGCCGGCATGAGCTCGACCCTAGCCAACTCGTTACTTGCCTTGCAGTGTGCAAAAACACTATCCAGCTCGCGTTCATTCGACACAATACAAAATTGACTGGCTTCACTTGGCTGGATCTCCAATATCAGCTCTCAGCAGGAATCACTCTTCTGTTTGCCCTTCGGACTTGTTCCGACGTCCGTGTGGAGGCGAAGCGAGACTGGACCACAATAAAGAGCTGCTTGGTGCAATGGGAGAGTGTGCTCAATGAAATGATCAAGACGTGGCCAAAGGTCAGCCGCGCAAGGGACATCCTCGTCACTTTGTCGCGACAGACATCAGAAGTGATGGAGAGGGAGATCAGAGGCATTCTACAATCTCGTTCCCGCGGGGCAGGCTCACAACCCTCTCAAAATTTACCATCGGCGGCTATTGATACTTGGTTGACATTGAACACTAGCAAATACGCAGCTGCCCAGCATAGGTCGGAAAGCGAACCGCGTGCTCCTGGAGCAGACTCGGTTGGTATGCAATTCGTCCCAGCTCTTCCGGAAGAGAGCTCAGGAGAGACCATGCGTCAACAAACCTCTGCTTCGAACGATGAGACTGGCAGAGCATTTGGCACTGGAAGCTCGTTCTCAGGGCTGTCAACATCAAATACCCTGTTTCACGCCGACAACCTTCTTGAGTCTGGTCACATGCAGCCTGAAGAGTTTCCATGGGACTGGAACAACTCAATGGAAATCCAGGACCCTTTCCAAGGACTTGAGACTTTCGAGTACTTTGGAAACATTGGACGATTGCCATATGACGATATGGCCACCTTTGGTGACTTCGATCCCATGGAGCCTTTCTACATGAAGAGTGCCTTGAACTTTGAAGGTGACTCGAGATGACATGATGACAACACCTTGTCACATTGCGACCCTCAGTATATTGCAAAGCAGTTTCACCTGCGTGGTATGCTATCTCGCAGACTTCACATTAGTGATCTCCGAGATCAGATCTTGCAGCTCATTGTGCGCACCATCCTGATCTCGATCTGTGTCTGAAAGATGCAATCTCGCCGGAGCCGAATGACGCCAGAACTGGACAACCTCGTTAGGCATCCACGAATCCATGTCCTGAATCGTATCTTCGCCTTGTCTAGTTTGCGGCCTCATCAGCAACTCTATAGCGGCCGTGCTCAGTTTTTCGAATCTTTTGGCCAGAAGACGGCCCTCCTCCCATCGGTCTGAAAGCGATCTTAACATGAAGTTGACATCCGCAACTCCGCTCCACAGATCAAGTGATTGTAGCGGAGCCACGGTGCTGGCTTGTTCCTGAGTGCTTTCTGGTAGGTCGTCGCCTACATCCTGAACATGCCGCAATTGCCAATAAGCATGGATGATTGCAAGGCCGGCAGTGTAGACCTTTGCTGACGCGATTTGAACATAAAAGATCTCATTTGCTTCCACCAATCCACGATATGTCTTTGCGAAGCTGAGGGACGCATCCCACAGTTTCCGGAGGTCTTGTGGTGTCCTTTTTTGGATAGCCCGACACGGCCGATAGAGGAGTATCATACCCTGCAACCACTCGCTCCTTAGCAGAATACGAGCATGTTCCGACATGGATATAGGGTTATTCCGAGCCCAATCCTGGAACTGCTCCAACAATTCAACCACCAACTCGGCAGGATCCTCCGGTCTCTCTGACATGTACAGCTTTCCATATGCAAGTGATTGGAGTTTCAGGACATGATATCTTTGCTTGTATCCCAAGATTTCGTCCTCGGTAGCTTCAGAGCCGATGCTAAAATTGGGCACATCTACGTGAATGACCTTGTCAGAGATTTCGCAAGGGCGACCAGTGCCGAGAGAAATTGAGCGGTCAAATGAATACATTGACCAGAACAACCGACGTCTCGTCTCCAGCACATTGCCGCTCATCTGAATAGATGAACCACTAGGGTCCTGGTGCAACCCGAGATCGACGCAGATGCGCATACCTACCCCAACCAGGTACCAGGCATTCAGTTGTGACGGATTCAGAGTAGCATATTGAATGAGGAACAGGATTGCCTGTAACCCAGCTATTGTGTTCGGAAGGACTGCGTGCTCACGAAAGCGCAGGGCTGCCAGGAAGGTCTCAACGGCTCTACGCGATATCACAGAATCGACGTTGCGTGAGAGCGATGCTGTCGAGATAGCACAAACGACCAGGACAGTAAAATACGAATACCCGATGTTTGTTACTTTGTTCAGGCCATCTTCTGCCTCCTGGCCAGCTAGTCGGGGTGCCTTTTCGACATGAGACGTGTCATCCTGCACTGATGAGCCAGACGTGGAGTCGTCGTAGGCGAGCCTGAAATGTGTCCAGAAGCCCTGGACTGAGAAGAAGGGCAGGCGTGGGTACACACGCGCGAAGTACTGGTTTGCCAACTTTCTGGCGGTTTCAAGCCTTGGGAGCAGGGCGCGAATTTCGTCCAGGTGGTTCAGGTCGATGACTGAAGGCACAACGATTGACTCGGAGGCTGCCGCCAGCACGATGGTCGCCAGGTGCGGACCGTCAAGACAAGAAGGATCTGAAGATGAGGCAAGAATGGGCAGAGCCCCGATCTCGGATATGAGTCGGTCAATTTGCGACTTCTGGACCAGGCTGGGCCTGCCGCCCGGTTCAGAACCTATCGACGTCCATGTCAGTTACCGGGAACCTGATTGTCAAGGAAGACTACGGGGCGACAGCATATACCAACGAACCTTGAATAGAAGCGGCCGCCGACGACGGCATCAATCCGGCCGGACCATGTTGCTCCTGCACCGGACCTCTCCGCAGAGCACTCTCTTGTTGCCTCGGGTTCCTGTCTTTATGGAGTGCAACCTGTAACCGACGAATGCGGGCCTGAAGGTAGGTAGCGTAGTCACGCTCAAACCCCTGTCCATCCTCGTTTAACGAGCAGCTGGAGGCTCGTCCATACTTGCGGCAGCCACTGCACGCAGGTAACTGCCCATCACACCGGATCTTACGAGCTTTGCAGAACACACAGGCAGACTGCAACTGTTTAACGGTGAGAGAAACGTGCGAAAGAGGATTGTGCGACGGGAGTGGCGATGAGAGGCTGCTCGTGTGGAAGTCTGCTTGCATTCTCTATGCAGCAGGTCGATTAATGTCATGAGTCAGGGGCACAGCCGGTTAGGTGAGAGAAGAAGTGCGGTCCATTGCGATAGTATGAGAGTCTCCCTTCCAGCTGAAGTTCATCGAGTTCCCGTTGGAGTTTGTGAGATGCGCTCCAATGACTTCAAATCATGTGACGTGAAACTTTCACCGTCAACCCTGCAACCCTCAGCAATCATCTCTACCCAGACCTGAGACTTTGCAAGCGATCGCTTCTTCTTGCATCCTCGGCCGCTCTCGGAGACTCGCGTAGTGACACTTGAGTACCGTGATATCCTGCCGAGATTGTAACTGACACGGTTCTAGGGAGACGGAACTGCCGATACGGAACCGCCGAGCCCTTTCTCTCTCTCCCGTCGTAAAGCTTGTGGCGGGAATGGACTCAGAAAGACACCAAATGGAGGTGCCGACTTATGAGAGTGGAGTTCTAGTGGACGCTGGAACGCTTGGTGATGGGTACAAGCTTGAGAGCGGAAAGATGGAGGACATGTTGACAATATGAATATCTCGACAACCTTCGCCCCAAGCATCAAGCCAGAATCCACGAAACAGGCTCTTACGCGACTTGGAATATTGTCTACTCGTTTCTTGCTAGGCTTTACGACGGGTAACCTTGCTTCGACCTTGCACGCACCCTAATATGGCTCCATCACGATTGTTGCCTGAGCTGGAATTGATTCGAGAACCAGCGACATCAAGCCGTGATTTCCGCCGAAAGGAGCTCAATGCTGACTTGTGTGTTTGCGGAGGCGGCCTTTCTGGTGTGTGCACCGCTGTCACGGCGGCCAGACAAGGACTTCGAGTGGTTCTACTTCAAGATAGACCGGTGTTGGGAGGAAATGCCTCGTCTGAAGTACGGCTATGGATCTTGGGGGCGACATCGCACATGTTTAACAACAATCGATATGCTCGAGAGGGTGGTCTCGTTGACGAGATCCTTACCGAGAACATGTATCGGAACCCGGAGGGTAACCCTGTTATTCTCGACAGTCTGCTCCTGGACAAGGTTATTTCAGAGCCCAACATCGAATTGTTGCTCAATACCACATTGATAGGCTGTCAAAAGGATGGAGACAGAATTGAGCGTGTTCGGGCTTTCTCTTCGCAGACGTCCCTGGAATTCGAAGTCAAGGCCTCTCTGTTTGCAGATTGTACTGGAGATGGCGCTCTTTCGTTTCTGGCCGGAGCCCCCTTCAGAATTGGCGCAGAACTCAAAGAGGAATTTGGGGAGTTGTTTGCCCCTTCTTCCGAGTATGGCCATTTGCTTGGTCACTCGATTTATTTCTACTCGAAGGATACTGGCCGACCCGTCAAATATGTGGCTCCTTCATATGCTCTTGCCGATATCGAGAGCGAAATCCCGAGGTACAAGACCTTCACTGTCAAAGAGATGGGTTGCCAGTTATGGTGGATTGAGTATGGAGGACGGCTTGACACGATCCACGACACGGAAAAGATCAAGTGGGAGCTGTGGCGAGTTGTATATGGAGTTTGGAACTACTTCAAGAACTCTGGGAAATTTCCACAAGCCGAGAACCTTACGCTGGAGTGGGTGGGAATGATTCCAGGCAAAAGAGAGTCGCGAAGGTTCATGGGTCCGTACACCATCAAGCAACAGGACATCATTGAACAACGCTATCATCCAGACGCGGTTTCTTATGGAGGATGGTCCATTGACCTGCACCCGGCGGATGGGGTCTTTTCTGAAATCGACGGTTGCACTCAGTGGCATTCAAAGGGCGTCTACCAAATCCCCATGTCAACCATGATTTGTTCACAGATTCCAAACTTGTTGTATGGTGGCAGGATCATTTCAGCAACTCATGTCGCATTTGGATCGACTCGAGTCATGGCAACTTCGGGGAACAACGGGAACGCCTTGGGGATGGCAGCTGCTGTTTGCCAGAAACTCGGCGTTGATCCCATCGCGCTCTTAAAGAAGGACAAGATCCAACTACTGCAGCTCGAGTTGATGCGATCGGGGCAGTATATTCCTGGCTACAAGCTGAATGACCCGATCGACTTGGTCAAAGGAGCTTGTCAGGTTACCGCATCTACGGAGTTCAAGCTGCACAAGCTTCCAGCAAATGGGCCGCCAAAGGTCCTGACGAGAAGTTTGGCTCAAATGTTGCCTCTCCCAAAGGGGCCAAGTCCGTCCTTCCAATTCACAGTCGAAGCCATCGAAGACACGAAGCTCACGGTGCAGCTGCGTGGATCCAAGAAACCATACAATTACACACCCGAGGTCATTCTCGGCGAAGAGACAATCCGCCTTACAAGTGGCAAGAATGACGTTCGAGTTGACTTCAAGGTTGAGAATCCGCACGATCAGTATGTCTTTCTCTGCTTGATGGAAAACGAGTCTGTCGCCGTGTCGACTACACTGGACAGGGTATCTGGAATAATGACTGTCGAACACGAATGCACCCAAAGTCCACCAGAGAGGATTGGAATTGACGCTTTCGAACGATGGACTCCAGTCCGTCGACCGATGGGCCACAATATCGCGCTGACGGTGACACCTCCTGTCGAAGCATGGGCAGCTGAAAATGTGCGAAACGGGGTGTCTCGCCCAACCAAGAGAGCGAACTGCTGGGTTCCTGCAGGTAAACAGGGCGAGGGTGAAGCGCAGATGTTGAGGATATATTGGGAGACGCCGGTCAATATTGGTCGACTGGTGGTAAGCTTTGACACGGATTTCGACCATGGTTAGTACATTCTGTTAGTGATTGTTCTCGTGCGGTGGCCTTGCTGACTCTTGTCATAGCTATGGAATCTGTTCTGCGAGGACATCCCGAAAGCTGTATTCCTTTCTGTGTACGATCCTGGCGTGTGGTCGACCTTGCCCGCCTCGATGCCAATGGTCAACCATCTATCCTCTATCAAGAAGACGACAACCATGTCACACGCCGCGAGATTACTTTTGTGGAAGACGGGGCCAATGCTGGGCCTCTGACGAGCGCCATTGGGGTTGAAATATTTGCTCTGAATGGAGATGAGAACGTTTATGGTGGCATATTTGAGGTCCGTGCGTATGAGAAGTAAATGTGCGCTTGAAGGAGATCATACGTTTGGTCCATGTTGTATACAAGGAGATACGAGTGGATGTTTCACCGCGAGATATACCGCAATATACCGATCTTGATAGTTCTGTCTGTGAAGTCGCTTCTCCATCTTTTGTATCCCTGTCTATTTCTGCAGCTGAGTCGTATGAACCCGACACGGCGGCGTCATCTTCAACGCCCACATCTTGACCTGCCATTCCAGCGACTTGCTCCCGCAGAAAAAGACGGTTGCGGCGCTGGTCATATTTGCTAAGAGAGCATCTTTCGTAGTTTCTCCCCTTTCATGTCCCCCATCCTCTGCCATCACCGCCGAAGACAGATCGTCCATTGTCATGCGTCCAACAGTAAAGGACAGTGTCGCCGTCGATGGTCCTGATCTGCGAACCCGTGCCGCGATGTCGTCGCATTTTGGCCCAAGAGAGGCAAACGACGTCTGTTCGAAGGCATCGGTCCCGCTTGTGAGGAAGATGCGCATTGTCGTCCATTGGCAAGGGTCGAGCAGACCTTGTGGCAGGAGATGGGTCACGAGGTCGATGTCATCGAAGTGGATAGACCATAGGAGGGTCCGTCTCGTTCTCGTTCTTGTGTCGTAAGGGCTCGAGGGGAAGGGGAGGAAAGCGCATATTCCTATCCCACCGGCGACGCAGACTAAACCGGAGGGAGGAGGAGGAGGCAAGGAACAAGTGCTGAAATGTTCAGGGATGAATCCCCCACCAACACCGACGACTTGGACAGTCAGACTGCGAAATCGCGGAAGACCAAGCAAGCCCGTCACACTGCCGTTGCGGGTGATGAAGACAACCGCCTCCTCGCCAGCCTCCCGCTCATAGTCATGCTCATGCTCGCCGTCCCACCCTGATTTCGTTTTCCGAGACGGAGGATTACATGGCGTCACATGGATCCTCCGCCGTTCATCGTCCAGAGCACTCTCACCACCGATCAAATCCAGGCCCGCGGGGAGCTGGAGTTCGAGATACTGCGACGGACGCCATGAGAACTGGCCTTGGTCCCCTGGGAGGCGATGGAAGGTGTGTTGTGATATTGTCGGAGTCAGAGGTCGCGTGGAGTGGTGAGTCAGGACGGCATTACTAGAGGAACCCATTGAGAAGGGCAAGAATGTTGTTTACTTTCGACCATCTCCGACTTACTTTTATCTGTCAAACAACAAATGAGGATTCTCGGCTGTTTCGACATTCTCGCTCTTGAGCCTCTGCTGTTTTGGATGCCTCTGGATTCATCAGCTGCCTCATCAACCTCTGGCGTCTGTCACTCCACCATCTCAGACGGGTTAAGGCAGAGCAACTACAAATCCAGGTGAAAGAGACGGAGCCTCCGACTCATCGCCAATCCTTCTAGCTCGAGCGCTAGGCCCCTCCGTCTCGGAAGCGTGAGCCATTCTCCTCCACAAAAACACCGTGGGCTCGCTTCCCCACAATCCTCTCGACTCAATACGGGGATGGCGCCTGCTAACGCGCAGGAGACACCATTCGTGGTCCATTCCGATGCGAGCGTCGTCTTCTGCTCTCCTCTCGTCGTCCAGTAAACGAGCAGGAAGTGCCGAAGAGGAGAGGAAGCCAGAAAGGCTGGGAGGACAGGGGACATGGTTCCTGATCGCTGTATAAAAACCCCCACTGTCTGCTTTTGCATTGAGAGTAGACTGGGTTCAGTGATTGTCGAGGGCTGCTTCACTGGCCGTTGAACATACAGTGTGCCGACGCCTCATTCATTCTGGTCGCTCAGCATTGTTACAAGGGGTATTCTCCCTCACGCACGTCTCCTCGCCTCCCATCCGAGTTCGCGAGAATCATGGAGGCAGCGACGACACCTTCGTCGCCCAGGGCTAACTGGCGACTCTACTTGGCCGCGGCGTGGATGTCCCTGGGAGCCATATTCTGGGGGTGAGTTTCTATTCCTGAGCTTTGCCTTTCTGCAGGAAGTGCCAGGCTGACTGGTAGATGGCTCAAGCTATGACATTGGCATCATTTCAACCATATACGTCGCCCCCGGTTTCATCTCATCACTGCACCATCCGTCGTCGAGCGAGACAGGACTGATTACGGCGATTTACTATGCGGGTATGTGACTTGTACTGCTTCCCGAATGATCTTGTCGTCCATCCTTTGCAATGTGTCTTCCAGGAGAAAAGCTGCTAATATGCCTTTGGCTCTAGGTTCTTGGACTGGCTACGCCTTCATCGCGGGCCCTGTCAACGAGAAATGCGGCCGTCGCTGGACCGGCTTCTGGGGTGTCTCAATCCTCTGCGTAGGAGCAGCCCTCCAAGCCGGCGCCGTGCACCTTTCCATGATGATTATCGGACGCATCATTGCGGGCCTCGGCACCAGTCTGGTCGCCTGCGCTGTGCCGTTGTATCTCAGCGAGATCAGTCCCGCGAGGACGCGAGGAGCCTTTGTCGCGTGCAACCAGATCGGCATCGTCGCCGGAATCAGCATCGCGTTCTGGATAGGGTACGGCTTCAGCCACTGGACTACGGGTAGAGGGGTCGATCTTCAGTGGCGATTGAGTGTCATCATGCAGTTTGTCCCTGCAGTGCTCTATCTTGCTCTGATACCCTTCTTTCCTGAGAGGTAAGGAGTCCTATGACACAGCGAAACTCGACCATCCCCTAGGACTGCGAAGTACTTGACTAACATCTTCCAACAGCCCTCGATGGCTCATGGAGCAAGATCGAATCGACGACGCTGCCAAAGCCCTCACCGCCCTCCGCGGGCACTCGTCGAACGTGGCGTTGATCCAATCCGAGCTCGATGAAATCCACGCCAATATCCTCTGGCACAAGACGCACTCTGTCAAATCCGCGCGGGTGCTCTTCACCGACCGGCCGCTGTTCGCACGGCTCTGGCGCGCATGGACGCTGAACTTCCTGCAGCAGATGAGCGGCGCCTCGGGGATCCGCTACTACTTACCGTCCAACTTCAGCGCGGCCGGGACGTCCAAGGAGCTGAGTCTGCTGGCGAGCGGCATCGACGGGACGGTTCAGGTCGCATGTACGATTGTCGGACTGTTGCTGATCGATCGTATCGGGAGGCGGTGGGCACTGTCATCCAGTGCCGCAATTATGGCGTTCAGTTTGATGGTGAGTTTTGACCTGGTTGTCCTCGACCACAGCTCCCCTTTCTAGTTGGATACGTCGTCCAGAATGAATGCATGCTGACAGCCCGGCGATGAATGCATAGATCAACGGCGCATTGCAGACGGCGTATCCGAACCAAGTCAACAGTGCGGCCAACTACTGCAACATCTTTTTCATCTTCTTCTTCACTCTGGGCTACTCAATCGGCTCAGGTCCTGTAACCTGGATCTATTCGTCCGAGGTATGCTTTCCTTTCCCTGTCAATTGTCTGACTACCCAACCAACGAGGCTGGATATGATACGATATCCTATGCTATCCTAGCCCCCCCCCCTTTTTATTCAGCGCCTTTCCTTCTTCCAATCCTGCGAACTAATACAAAATCTCCCTTCTTCAGATCTTCCCCGCCAACGTCCGCGCCTCGGGCCTCGGAATCGCCGCGTCGGGCCAATCCATCGGCGCCATCATCGTCGGCCAAGTCTGGCCCGTCGCGGTGCAAAACATCGGTCCGCGCACGTACTTCATCTTCATGGCCTTCAACCTCGTGTGCCTGGCGCTGGTGGTGCTCGCGTGTCCCGAGACGGCCAAGAAGTCGCTCGAGGAGATTGACTCGCATTTCGGGCGGATGAATGTCTTGGACGAGCGGGATTTGGGTGTGGGCGACAAGGAGAAGGACAGGGGAGGGTATGCCGAGACGGTCGAGGTCGCGGTCACGGAGGCGGTGGAGGGGAAGAAGTGAGAAAGGAAGTGAGAACTCAGGCTTCACAGGGCTGAGTTGCACTCGCGGATAAAAGGGGTCTTTGAGCTTTTCGATCCTTGCCTTGGGAGTGAGTTTGTCTGTACGCGACGATCATGGAATCCACGACACCGACAAACTCGTTGGACATCCACCCTCTCCTGTGAGCTGTAGAGCCATATACTCTTGAGATGATCCATGCTCACCTCTCTCCCCCCTTCCCTTCCCTTCCCGTCCACTACGCAGCCAGCCAGCTACAGTAGCTACGTCGACGGGCTTTGGTGTAGCAGACACAAGAAGCAGGCCAGCCGAGCTCATATAATCCATCGAGATATGCTATACATAGTACATAGTACATATGTCACGTCCATAACATGTTACCGAGTCGGGGTCATATTTGGTCGCTTGACAAGGACCTGAAGTACTGTAGGTAGGTATGTATGTATGTATATGAGAAAACCCACCCAAGGACTGCACAAGGGGGGTGGGCGGGCACACAGCACCGTGAGTCTGATTCGACTGTTTCGCTTTCCCGCTCTCTCTCTTGTTAGGTATGTTACCACCACATATATATCATATCATATCATATCATATTACCTTAGCTTAGCTTGCCCTTACCTATCCTATCCTATCCTATCTATCAATTAGTTATTGATCATGCTAACTCGTAAACCGTGAATCCTCGTTAGAGGAGGTCACCCATTCCAGTTCCCCAGGTAATGCCTCTCGATCTGCGCCACGATCGCCTCCGAGTCTTGTTCACGCTGCTGCTGCTGCGTGGGGCTTAGAGGTGTCGGGTCCGAGAGGGACCGGGCGGGCGGTTGTGGTTCAAAGGGCCGTGTCTCGGGTATTCTTGGTACAGGAGCTGTGGGAGGAGGGGGTGGTGGTGGTGGCGGATGAGGAGAAGCTGAAGCTGACGCTGAAGCTGGACCTGGGAGCGGAAGAGGAAGTGGCTCGATCGCGTCCGGGTCAGGGTCTGGACTAGGCAGTGTCTGACCTTTTACGATTGTCGACGACTCGTTCTTGTTGTTACGGGCATCTCCTCCCGTAATGCCAGAATCGATATTCTGGCTCTTGTTGTTGCCGTCGTCCCTCCTCCTGTAGTACTCCATGTCTCTCCCGAGCCCGCCAGAGGGCAGAAGCACGGACTCTTTGCGCGAAGCATCCACGCCCGCATTGTCCCGCGCGTCCGTGGCGGTGATCTCGGTGCTCACAAAGGAACCATGCTTGACCGCGCCGGATCGCGGCGGCGTCAGCCCACTGGCGTCGGGGGACTCTTCGTCCGGGGCGGGAAAGCTGCTCGGCGCGATGCCATGCTTGATCAGGGCGAGGAGCTGGTTCAGCACGATGAACTCGAGCTTCAACTTGACGGCGTAGCAGAACGGGTGGATGACCACCTTGAGGGTGAACATGTCGTTGCAGTCGACCGTGATGAGGACAATGTCGAAGACGATGGCCACGACCTGGGCGGTGATGAGCAGTTGCATGACGCGGTGGGTCTGGCGCGAGTAGATGTCCTTGAGAAAGTTGCGCGTGCACCAGATGTACATGAGCGAGATGATGGTCTCCTGGACGCTGAACCACACCACCTGGATCCGCTCCATGACCTTCATGGGCGTGTACCAGATACCGGGGTGGGGGGAGGAGATGCCAAAGTCAAAGATGATGATGGGCGTGTGCAGGACGATGGCGTCGGTGACGATCATGGCGAGGACGGCGCGGCGAATGCGCCGGTCGTGCACCACGAGATTGAGCCGCGAGTACAGCACGAGGGAGAAGCCGGTGACGTTGCCGACCCAGCCGATCTTGAAGATGATGCTCGAGATGATCCAGTTGCTCTCGTTGAAGAGCTTGAGGATGACGCCCAGGACGTGCAGCGCCACGCCCCATGTGCAGACCAGGAGGGACCAGAAGTAGAGACCCTTGTGCCGCCGGAAGGTGAAAAACACCTGCAACGTCAACTCGACCGTCATCCAGAGCGACACAGCACAGAACCCGGCCACCAGACAGTATGCGGTTGGGTTCCATGGGATGGCCACCGGCTCGAGGGCCGGGTGTAGACTCCACTGGTCAGCACTCAGGAGTCAGTAGATGCTTCACCCGGAAACGACGTCGCCTGGGAAGTGGTAGAAAAGGGACGATAAAAACCCACATCGTATTGTGCCAGCGGGACAAAGTCACATGCCGACATATCTCAGCTCGAGGACGGAGTGGCTGTTTGTTATTGGGATCGGGATTCCATTGGGTCTTCGCCAGCCTCAGGTTTGCGTCGTAAAGCTCGTAAAGCCCTTGCGCCAGCCTCTTCTAGTTCCCTGGTGTGATTCTTGGACCTTTTCCCCTTTTCTTGTTCTACACCGCACGATTCGCGGGAGACTGTCCCAAGCCCTGCTGAGAGACTCGTTAAGCCAGCCAACGAAATCAAGGGGAACAAGCGATAGGACCAGCGACGAGCGACGATTGGGACTTGTGACTGGTCGAGTCTCATTCAGGCCTTTTGTAGTGGTCTTTTTTCGAGCTTTGTCAATATTGCAATTGAAATCAAATCAAAGGCTCGGATGAGAAAGCCAGTGGCCGGCCAGTCACCAGTTTGGGAGGAGTTTCTCTCTCTCCTCGCTGCGAGCTGGTGGTGCTGCATTGATTCTGCAGACGACCCAGTCAAAAGGCCCAATCGCTCCATGGCCTGCCTTGTCTGCCTGCATTTGCCCGCAACGGCTGACGGCGGTTCTAGGCGATCGATATACGAGGGGCCTTGAGGGTCGTCTCAGGGTCAGAGGTCAGGCGTTGGGATGCGCACCAATGCCATGATGAAGAAATGTTTCTCGGCAGATGGCGTTTGGTTGGGCAACGATCTTTGACAGGTCAGGGCGTTTCTGGTGGCTGGTTATTAGTGGTCAGTAGAATGAACGGTTTGGGCTGAACGAAGCGGAAAGGCGGAACAAGGGACACAATGTGAGATGACACTGCATATTTGTCGTCGTTGTCGTCGATGTCGTCGTCGCTGTCATTGTCGCAGCCAGTCCCTCACAATATTCGAGCCATTCACTACTCGGTACAGCCACGAGGGAAGTCAGGATCTCAACCATGTCGCCAACCACACTACGAGAATCTCCAGCAACTTGAGCCGAAGAAAATCTCGGTGCTGATCTGACTGATGAGGATGAGGAATCATGGGATGCGTCGGAGGCTAAAAGCTCCTCGGCGCTCCATAGCGCGTCATGATATGCAAACAATATCGGCGGAAATCCATAGTGGCAATCTCAGAAGAAAAAATATATAACAAATAATAATAGTCGCGTGTCACGACTCTGCGCGCGCGTCTACGAGTTAACTCGTTCTTACATTAGTTTGCCTTATTATTGTGGGGGACCGACAAAGGGAGGATTTACTTGGGAAGGGGGCCAAATTGCATCTTGGTTGTACGAGGGATCGAAAAACAAATGCTGTATGTTGTTATTCCGAGTAGATGGAACGGGGGAGCATATTGATAGTCAAAGGAGAAACGAGGAGATGGAAAGAGACGAGCTGAGTTTCATCAGATCTGAAATTATATTGAACTCCATATACCAACCTACCGAGTGTTGACCACCAGCACAAAAACGCTGATCGATCTGGACTTTGCAACACTGGCTCGGCTGTCTCAGCGTCATCTCCGGCAAACGCGTGCCCTTGTGCCTTGTTGCTTGGGATCCTTTTTTGCTTCTTTTTTTCTCTTCTCCATCTCTTCCATCGCGTGCATACTTGGTACATGGGTCCCCGTGTCGTGTCGTGGAGTCAGGAGCTCAGCCATAACCGTTGTCAGGTGGTACTTGGGTGGTTCTCGTGCTCGTAGACACCGCTGAGGAGATGCTTCGGTCTAAAACCCACGGGCCCTTCCTCTTAGTCTCCTGTGATGTCAATAATAAGTGGGTAAAAGTATCACCAAGAGGAAACGGTCAGGGAGGGGGGGTGAGGGCTCATGCGTCTTGAGTTACACGGATCTGTAACCGCTGGAATAAGACTGCATCAGAACTCTGTAACAAAGCGAGGGAAACTCACTGTTTTGCAGATCTGGACCAGAGGTATAATGACAAGACAGGGGTCCTTGTGCGAGTCAAAAAGGGTGCAGCAGCTTTTCCTCAGATCGACTCGCTTGACGGAGATGAGGGTTTGCCAGAAACGAACAACCCGATGGTGCCGCCTCTAAGATTATCCCTGTTGTAGGTAGGATGGTTTGCACATGGAAGGTTTGGAACCATTTGGAGTGGCTGGAAGAGCTTCCGATACATGTCGACCACTCACAGTGCTTGATGTCCAGCAACTTGTCGAGATAGGGAACGGAGCACGGAGTACCCTCGTACCCTTGTAGATCTCTGGATCTCTAGGCACGACAGGGGGACAAGTCAAAGCTAATTGACCCATCTACCCATTTCTCGTATCCCTGTCGTCCACAAGTAGCACAATCCTGGGGTCACTTTGGAATCGGTGATGCAAGGCAACAGAGGACGAACAACCACAGAGTGGTGCAGCATCAAAAGCTGTGCTCGCCATCTGCTTCAGGTCGTTTGAGCTGGGCTGGTCCTTGCGGCGAGAGCTAGCCACCATCATGGAAGTCTTCTCCTAGCGAAAGACGACAAACTCCGGATAGCCAGGGCCATGCAGAATCATCTCACGTCAATCACGAAGATCGCGCAACAGCAATTCCCGCGTGTTGGCTCGCAGAGCAAAAAATTGTCTTGGAGTAGTCCCCTCGTACTGCAGTAGTGACAATTCGCTCGCAGCTTGCCGGTCAGGCTTGGACCCCGAGTAGCTGGTCAAGACTTCTGTGGACTCCGTCAGGCTTGCATTAGCCAGGTTCGAAAACAAGGACCTGACGGCGACATGGGCCAATGGACGCGCCTTGACGCGCTCTCCTCAAACCGCCAGCCGCGCGACCAGAGTGGATGTGCTGTATGGTTTTACATACATAGGAGACCAAAAAAAGGCAAAAGGATGGCAAACACCGCAAAGAGCTCGGGTTGTAAGTACTTGGTAATGGGCCTGTACCTCGTACTTGTCACGGGTAACGACCAAAACAACAATGGGTTGACGGGTGATCGGCTCAATACAACAAAATGTCGGTTGTCGATCTGATGATACATACGAGTAGCAATTTGTCTGAGCTGTGCTGCCCATCAGGAGCTCCAACAGGAAGTAAAAGGAAATTTGTTGGTGTCAATGATAGGAGGTGTATTGGATTGAAGTCAAGTGAAGTGAAGTGACAGGAGTCTCACGAGCCTCAGATGAAAGGAGGAGGTGGTAGCAGTAGTGGTGGTGGTGTGTCGACCGAGTATTGCGTGAGTACCGAGTACCTGTTCAGAGGCACCTACGAGTCAAGCTGGGCATGCCTAGATACCTTGGGTTAGGGGGCGTTTACGGGGGTGCTACCCCAGGCATTCAGAGTACTCGGTACAGTGACATAGTTAAGCCATGGTAATGCCTATCCCTCCCCGGGCCATCTCGCTAGTGGCGATACTAGCCTGGAAACATGTTTGCCAGAGACCAGGACAAAGTTTCGGGGACCACTGGCCGTGGATAGAGGGCTGAACAAATAAACAGCTGCCACAATAGCGGTCACAGGCTGGCCCGGTGCCCTGCGTGCCCTGTCAAGCCTGTTTTCCCTCAATGAATAGTTACGGAATCGTCGTAGGTAGTAATGAACCGTACGCCATGGCTTGCGGCTGGGCTGGTCGCCGTTTCTGGAGAGCCAGAACCCGCATAATTGGAGCTTTTGCTTCTCTGGCTGGCTGTCGCGCAATCCGCCAACCCGCACAAGCTGCAACCCTCAACTTTTGCCCACCTCGCTGCCGTCCCTGATTCCCTGGTTGTTCTGCTGTCGACCCCTGCAAGTCGTGTCTGGGGCCGCGCCCTCGCCCAATCGCTGCTGTCAGGGCCAACCATCTCGTACACTCCATTGACTCCACTCTGACTTCCTCATCTCAAGACTTCAGACGGGCCTCCTGTTCCTTTTTCTCCTCGTCCACCACCGTCCTTTCTCTCACAATCCTCAATCCCATGAGGCCTTGACCTCGTCCTCTTTTTATCCGCTCCTTCCCCTCCTCCTCCTGTCGTTGGACCTTCGGATACATCACGACTCGCCTGTGTATCTCTCATGTCCTCGACTCTCCTCCCACGCAACCAGCTCTGACCACTGTTCCTCCTGAGCCTTGTTCGAGCTGCACCACCCACACCCTGCACTGCTCTTGAAACCTGCACTCGTTTACGCAGAACGTTCTGGATAGCGTTCTGCATTGGGTCTTCTGGGCACACAAAAGATCCTGCATCTCATCCAAGAGGTAAGGACCTTTCTTTGCAGTGGCTGGCTTGGACAATGGGGCAAGAGTGAGATACAGCCGTCCCAGAGGTCTAGAAAATAAAACAACCCCAACGACACCAGGTCCGTGGCGGGACAGCCTCTCTCCTCTCCTCTCAGGCCATTGGACATATCGACAGTTCCAGCATACACTCACCGTTTCCCCTCGCTCCTCACGAGTCTCCTCCTATCCCTCGTATGCTCTCTAGGCCTCCCCACCGTCTTGACATCAAGGAGAAGAACTCAATATGAGTTGGCGGTGCCCTGTGCAGGTGAAATCAAGAGGAGGACCTAAACAATCTCAAAGTGTGCTGGGCAATCTTGTCAGAAGGGATGCAGTTACCTCGTCGAGCCTCCTTGACCAGATGCTCAGAAAGGAGATTGAGCCCCTGTGGCTCGGCAGTCCTCCTGCCATGAAAGGGAAGACAGATGGCCCAAACGACACTGCAGGGAAGAGAAATTCGACCTGGTGTTGCCCTTGATCATCTATACCTTGGACCTCGATTGACTCCCTGAGCGACACATGCAATCATCTTCGGCTGGCCGGACCCATGATCTTGTTAACCCTTTTTCTGCCACGCCCCCACATTTTCAACGCAGCCTGGGAAATGTTCGCTGACCAGATATTCTCAAGCAGATTTGCATCTCCCTTAGCAGAACGAGGTCACCACAGTCTGGAATAGCCAACGTGCTTTTCAGATTCCGAGGTCGGTGCTCTTTTCTCCATTCCTTCAATCAGCGGACTGACTTCATTTTAGATTTCCCAGTGCAAAAATCCCGTCTCCTTCGGCGGCCTCCTCAACCCGCATTCCAGTCCAAGGCCCCAATCAGACCCCGGCGGAGTCGTTCATTCGACCTTTGCTGAACCTACGCACGAGCAGTCAATCTACTTGGCATACCAATCCTTGGCCAGATGAAGAGCATTCGTGTTGATCCCTAGTAACAAGGATTTCGAAATCGCCGTGCCCTTTCTCCCTTTCGGTATGTCCTAGCACCTCACTTACCTATCACCGGCCTGCTAACCACACCACGCACGCTCCAGCTTCCCAAGTCTAGAAGAGACACTTTTAAACTCCTTGGTTCCTGGCCACCTCCAGCCTCGCGAGCAACATTTGATTGCGTCCGATCATTTCACTCTTTTTCAAAGCTTTTGCCAACTACACGACTGTCACTCACTTTTTATCCGTCGTTAATCTTCACCCCTCGAGCAATCTCGATATCTCACCTCTGCTCTGCCTCACTTCCAATTGATAATTCATCCGCCATTTCACCAATCTTGCAATCATGGCTTTCAACAACAGAATCTCATCCTTCGGCTCCAACGACAGTGGCTACGAGAGTGGCATCGTCGAGGTCTTTGACGAACCCCGCCGCCCAGTCATTAAGAACCCAAACCATGACAAAGAAATTGCCAGACATCGTCAGCACCTGATGGCGTCGGAGATGTCGAGAAGAGATGCAGATGAATACCAGCAAGACATGCTTGAGCATATGCTTAAAGTGGACGTGAGTAACTTTGGTTATTAACGCGTGAGTTTAAACTGACACTTTAATTCAAGGCTGAGACCATGCCCGACGTCGACGCAATCGACATCCAAACCGAAATTCAATGGTACATGCGCCCCTACCTCCTCGATTTCTTGGTCGAGGCCCATACAGCTTTCCAGCTCCTACCCGAGACTCTCTTTCTTACAATCAACCTCCTCGATCGCTACTGTTCGAAACGTGTCGTCTACAAGCGTCACTATCAGCTTGTTGGTTGTGCTGCACTGCTCATCGCGGCAAAGTATGGAGATAAGAAAGAGAAGGTTCCGACAATCAAAGAGCTAAAGTCCATGTGCTGTTCGCTCTATGACGACGACATGTTCTTGCAAATGGAGTGGCATGTTTTGTCCACCCTTGGTTGGGCTATTGGACATCCCACTGTCGACGCCTTTATGCGGTTGGCCGTCAAGGACAACGTCTACGACCCCGAAACAGAAAGCTTGACCCTCTACATCCTGGAAATTGCCCTCTATCACCGAGACTTTGTGTCCAAGCAGTCACACACCCTTGCCCTTTCGGCTCTAGTGCTAGCTCGCCACATCCTCGGTCGGCCTCAAGCTCGCCCCAATGAGTTTGGTGCTCACTTCTGCAGCACCACTGTTATGGAGTTGCTACAAAAAGTTCAAGAGCCTTCGGGCATTTTGGCACGCAAGTATGCCTCGGTGCGCTACTCTGGTGTTTCTCGAGTCTTGACCAACTTCCTGGCTCAAAAGGCTGCCATGTCGGCCTCCCGAGCTCCGTTGACTCCGACCTACGATCTCAGCCCTCCCTCGGCTGTCACCAAACCCGCAGGCTCTGAATACTTTCAAACTTATGCTACACCTCAAAAGTCTCAGTTCCCGTCATTGGTCCAGCATGGTCTGTACACACCTCCTATCACTCCTGAGGGTGACATGTTCGGCGTGACACAGAAGACCTTCAACGCCCCTAATCAATGTGCACCTCCCACACCAACTCCCACCACTGTGGACCAACAATTTACCTCACATTATCCGACTTCAACAACTCAGCAATGGAGCCGCGAAGCATACTGAATGTCCGTTGATTTGAGCGAGGCTCACTACGCTCAAGAAGATAGAATGATCCTCCCAGCTTTTCGCTTCGACCGCGTCATACTGTTCTGTTAGCACACACAGAAGTGTTTCTACTACTACCGTCAGAATTGTGAGATTAGTTTTTGTGCATTGCAAGCGTTCTTGTCATGTTTCCGAGCATCGATATCCTCTATCAAAATTGGGGGGGAAAGAAATAACAGCGAAATCACTCTTTAATACCGGGGACCGACCTAGGGAGAGAGAAAGAGATCGATGTCAGATGGTGGTCCCCCTCTTGAGCAGAGGTCTTTGAGAGGTAGAAAGTTTCGGGTCTGTCAATGGGATGGGCGCCGGAAACCAAAACGATCAGTTATTGTGAGATTGGATTATCAACATGCTTAGTGCTGGAGCTCATGGAGCATTGAATGGTTATGGAAACTGGGCCCAAAGGGAACTCGAGTCAAATAAAAAAAGGGAAACCGCCTTGGTTTGGCTGTGAACTTTTATTGTAAACCTCATGGAGGAAAAGATTGACTTGACATCCTTGAATCTTAAGTGAAGAATACAAACAGTCGGAAAGGATTGAGAATTTCCTTTTGGCATGCCGAGTGTTTGTGACTCCGCCGTGCTATTTGACCGCTGACCATCTCTTTACCTTTCCTCGTCGTCTCTGTCTCTGTCCATAAGGGCAAGAATGGGAGCCGTAACGGTGACGAGTATCGCGATACCTGATTTGATAAGCTCTTTCCCCCTGAACAGCCCCGTATCGTACTGATTTCATGATCCCTCTGATAGCCAGTATTATGCACCACCCTTTTTGGTGGTGATCCTCAAAACACTCGTTTTCCTTTGTTCATTTGTCCCATATCATAGTCACCAACAGCTTCCCTCACTTCGGAGGAGCCAGCACAGATGACATCGCCAACTGGCGTCTTTTCTCCCGATGCATCAAGAGTTGTCGGCATCCGTGGCGCGTTTGGTGGATGTCTGTTCATACGCCAGTGAACAGACACACAGGCGATGCAGCTGTCCGTAGTCGGCATTTGTGTGTTTGTGTGCTTGCGCCTACCTACAACCATTGTCCCAGGATCTGCTGCACCAGGCCCGGATCCATGTCTGCGCGTTCCAATTCGACTCTCTGCAACTCGGCGGGATCCAGGTTGCCGATCGTGCCATGCACATCGTGTAAATGGCGATAGCACTCGAGTTCAACCGTGAACCTCTCCAGGCATAACCAGCAAAGGTGCGTGCCACAACCCTGGCAGACCATGTGGTTACAGCCCCCTTCCTTGTACATTGCTGTCCCACAGGCCGGGCAGTCTTTGATGTTGTTTCGTTTTTTGAACCGCTCCGTCTCGCGAGATGCCGTGCTCTCGTCGCGGGCCTGTTGACAAGTGAGTCCGTCGTGACTCAGTTTTCGGCATCTGGCGCAGATCGAGGTCAAGCAGTTGACGCATGTAAACACACTGGCTTCGTCGGAGACTTTGTAGATGGTCGGGCAGTCAGGCGTCGGGCAGTACTGCATCTTATCAGGTTGGGATCGGATGTGCGCGCCAAAGGAAGCTTCCAAGATTGCTTCGAACTTGTCGTGGCGGAGAATTTCCTTGAGCTCTTTCAAAGAAACAACTTGGCCACAGTGACTGCTATTCCCGAAACACACGATTGGGACCTTCTGATGTTTCACCTCTTCGCATAGACCTTCGAAACAACCGCGACAGTAGGTATGACCACAGTGAAGTTTGACAGGATCCTCAACAGTCGAGAAACAGCAGGGACATTCCTCATGATCATCGGCTTGGTGGACTTCTGCGTCCTTGGAAGTGCGGTCGAAAAGGAGAGACCTGGCCAGTTCTGTCTCAAGAGGACTACCTTGAAATATTATGGCTGGCGGTTTTCGCTGTATGTCCATTTTTGCATTGTTCCTGCCAAATTTCCTGACCAAGCGGCGGAAACCTCCAGACAATGCCGCTTTGAAGAGATCCCCTTCTAGAGTTATCAGATGGGTTGATGAGTGAGAGTTGAGAAGTTGGATGATTGTGCGGCGGGCTTCTTCGAATAGAGGTTCCAACCCGTACAGCTGAAGTTGTTGCTTTCGCAAGTCCCGATAAATAAAGATCTTGCCGTCTTGAGAGATAGATTTAAAGCATGACAAGGCTTCGTCTTTGGCAAAAAAGTCATGCCACAAAGCCGAGCCGCCATCGTCAAGCACAACTGTGCCAGTCAACATCTCTCCGAGTTTCGATTTGACACGCGCCACATCTTGTGGTCTTGGCCCATAGATCCTCAACATGACAAGCTTGACCTCGCGGTGGACATGTGCAGAAATGCTGACCTGGCCCTTGTTGTTGGATTGGAGCTCCTCCAATTTATCTTTGAGGACAGAGTGAAGGTCGCGGAGGACTGGGATTGCGACAGCGGCAACTGTTTCGACAAATAATCTTGACCCCAGGTCTGGGACATTGGTTTGTACAAGAGCGACCACATCTCGGGCGTCAGACGGGGACTCAAAACACGCAAAAGCCTTCGTGCGAGAGCCAGACGCAGTCGGCTCGATGTTGAACGATCGTAGCTTGCGGCCAGTCTGCATCAGGTGCTCTTCGACCCAGTCCACAGCTTCCTGTTGGGTTTTTTGTGAAGTCGGCTTCCCAAACACGATATCGTCTGGCTCAACGCCTCTGAGATGCTCCTGTAGATCCTTCGTCGTGGTTTCGACGGAGACATTATTTAATTGCACCGACCAGATCGACTTTGGCCGCCCATTCCGCTTGGATGGAGGTTGTATCTTGCTTGTAACCTGACGGCCTTGAAGCTTTCTTTCAAATCTCTTACTGGCGTTTGTTGCCCAACGACTGCTTCGGTAGTGAAGCCACACGATTCTTGAAGGGTTGTACCATGAACAGAGAACGGTCGAGACTTGTACTTTAGTGGTCGGTGGATGTCCACGTACACCAGTGTCGTCTGATGGGAACTTCACATCGAGGATCTGGGTGCCTTCGCCGATGCGGACGCGGGCTCCCTTGAAAGACCTCTCTGTTTGAGAGATGTCGTTGGCTAAAGACAAATCGTGCGTGTGCTATAAAACCAGATTAGCTCACCGGATCCTGAGTATCGAACTGTCGAGTCAAATGACTTACAGTCCCAGCAGCCACCTGGCTCAGACTGTTGTCCGAGTTCGCAGGGTGGGGGTAACGGCAGTCAGGGCCGTTTCGACACGCCCCCCGGGCGTAAAACCTGCAAACAGGCTTGGGCGGCGATGGGGTGTCGGCGCCCGCGGGGGCGCGACGAGGAGGGAGAGGTTGCGCATGGTCGAAGCGGCAATCTGTGCCGCGGGCGCAATTGCCCCTGGCAAAGAACCTGCAGGGCGCCATGGCACAACCGTTAGAGAGAGAGACAAGAAGGTGAGAAGGACGCGAGGAGTGAGAGACGAGTCTTCACTTACCGCTCAAAGCAGAATCACTGTTAATCAACCTCTCAGACCATTCAGGCAACTGTATCGATTTTGAGGATTTGCAACCAAGTGACCGCCAGACTCAGTCGCAGGATGGATGATTGCACACCATCATCACCATTATCGAGACAACACCCTCTTGTCACAGACGGCCGCCCAGTTGCTGATATGCCTTGTGCCGTTTTGGCACCGCGAAGTTGTCACACATTGACACAATGTTAACAAGGGCGTTCCTCCGAGATCCATCGGAACTCAACCTGCAGAAGACGAGATGACAAGAATGTCCTGTCTTTGTATGATGTTCAAGTTCGTCCTCTAGTCGCTTGTCTTCAAGAAAGAGAAGCGAAAAGCAGCTGACGTTGGTGGCTTCTCTCAACACTCTTGTGGGGGGG